>NC_141833.1:23189134-23201634 GCF_982586985.1 Callionymus lyra
CCTGGAGTCTCCGGGCTCGTGTCCAGCTGGTGCGAGGACAAACCCTGACCTGCCAGAGGAACAGCAAGGTCGCACTTTCACTTCCTGCATGATCCCACTGCGACGCCCACACACACCACCTTCCCTCAACAACACAACACAACACAAACAACACAACCAAACCAGAAGATATTTCAACTTCATTTTTCCATGAGATTCTCCATGTTCTAGTGAAGCTCGACTGGCATCACGTCCGTCGAGGAGAAAGAACTTTTGCAAATCCTCCATATTAGTCACAGATTACCATCTGGATCCAGGGATCGTTGAAGGATTCATCACCTTGTGGACACAGACCAGCAGCTCTAGCTCATACTTCACTGCTAATGTGTGTGTTATGCTAATGTGTGTGTTATGCTAACGTGTGTGTTATGCTAATGTGTGTGTTATGCTAACGTGTGTGTTATGCTAACGTGTTTGCTACAAGTTGCTATGGTGACGTTTCGAATCCAAATAAAAGTAGTTTTTTTATTTAAGGGTCAAAAATATGAAATAAAATGTGTTTTTTTCTAGTTTCATTAGCAACAACGTGTCTTTGTAATTCAGATAAACACCTTGTTATATAACATTTGTTAATATAATTAGCATCAAGCTAAAGTAAAGTAGATACAAATGAAACAATACTTAAAAAAAAAGTGTCTACGCCATTTATTTTTCAAAATAAAGCAACATTTTAAAAATATTTGAAGGTGGTTTTATCACGGGTTGTTTTGGAAAGTAGAATCTTACTGTAGCTCTCAACAAAACTCATACCAGAAGGTTGTCGGTACGATTACCGCCACGATAAACTGCTTCAACAATGGATTTGTTTGTAACTCGTTACATCCTTTGTCGGACAGTCTTATGCTTCGCTTTGTGGAGAAAGATGAACAATCCAGAGAGTGTCACGGGTCGTTTATTCGCCGCTTCAAGTCAAACCAAATACAAGCTTTACGATCGATCGGAGGCACTTTCTTCCGGCGACTCTACAGGTCAATAGTCCCGGAGAAACGGTCTCGATCTGTAGGAACATCGCGATATTTAAGGCAGATTTCCTCGGCCAGGCGGTCGTCTTTTCCGGGGCAAAAGGTTCTTTCAAGTTGCCTGTGTCTCGATCACCCGCAGAGCGAACTTCCTAACTTGCCCTCTTGCAATCTATGATTCAAATGTTCTGGGGTGGAGGCCTCCGTCTTCCAGCGCCCCCTCCTGGATGTGTCCCGCTTCGTTCTTTGATCCACGACCCAAGGTGTGAAAGGGCAGACAAACAGACGTTTAAATAGCCGGTGTCATGTCTCTAATTCTGTTCCAAGCTTGTCTTGAACCAGTGAGTCAGTCTGAGTGGAATGTTGATTGTGAATGTGTAGTCAAACGTTTAAGATCTTAGTAATTTATATTTTATATTTTGATTAGCGTTAATTTAAGTATGGCGTATACGTATAGTGTACAATCATTTTTAATCTAACAATGCGTTTATATCTTTGCATGACATTTTTTGTCTTATTCTGATTCAGTGAATTTGAAACTTTGCTCAAGTTCATCTACTCCATGAAGAAGAATTGAACTTCTGACCCGTTAGCATTAGCATTTGTTTTTGAGGTGACTTTTCTGCTCAAATGTGAATTAATAAAAAATGATATAACAAATGTAGATGTTCCTCTGAGAGGAAGGTGGTGAAACTAGACGATCCATCTTAAGTCATCTCTTTAACTTCCTGTTTTCATCCACCACAGCAGCCGTCCTGGTTCGTCTCTGATGTCAAGTGTGAAGTTGTGTTTTCACCACTAAACGAGCTCAAACCTCCGCGAGGGAAACATCTTTGTGGACGGATCTGCTGACCAGACGTTCTCTGGTCCGAGACTCTTCTCCTCTCCACAGTTATTACACTGTAATTGGCCGACACTGTACGACTTCTTCTGCTGTTTGGATGATTGTAGCTCTGTTAACAATGTGGTGTGTGTGTGTGTGTGTGTGTGTGTGTGTGTGTGTGTGTGTGTGTGTGTGTGTGTGTGTGTGTGTGTGACATGTCGACATCATTAGACGTTACAAATGGCTGTTGTTACCTGGAAAAGAATCCAGGCTGATACACTGAGTAGAAACAATGTCACTTAAAAAAATCACCTGCAGTTTAACCACGTGTCAAAGTATTTTCTGTCGGTATTTATTTCTGTTTCTAAGTGATGTCATGAGCTGTAAGAGTTCGTTTGTTTCAGTCTTATCTAGTATTAGTTCATGCGGACACTTATTAATGTCATGTGATCATTTATGAATGTGATTTGATCATTTATTAATGTCATGTGATAATGTATTAATGCCATTTGATCCCTTATTAATGTGATGACTATTTATCAATGTCATGATTATTTATTAATGTCACATGATCATTTATGTCTTGTGATCATGTATGTCATGTGATCATCTATGAATGTCATGTGAACATGTATGAATATCATGTGTTAATTTATTAATGTCATGCAAGCACATATTAATGTTGTGATTATTTATTAATGTCATGTGATCATTTATGAATGTGATTTGATCATTTATTAATGTCATGTGATAATGTATTAATGTCATGTGATCCCTTATTAATGTGATGACTATTTATCAATGTCATGATTATTTATTAATGTCACATGATCATTTATGTCATGTGATCATGTATGTCATGTGATCAGCTATGAATGTCATGTGAACATGTATGAATTGCATGTGTTAATTTATTAATGTCATGCGAGCACATATTAATGTTGTGATTATTTATTAATGTCATGTGATCATTTATGAATGTGATTTCATCATTTATTAATGTCATGTGATAATGTATTAATGCCATTTGATCCCTTATTAATGTGATGACTATTTATCAATGTCATGATTATTTATTAATGTCACATGATCATTTATGTCATGTGATCATTTATGTCATGTGATCATGTATGTCATGTGATCATCTATGAATGTCATGTGAACATGTATGAATATCATGTGTTAATTTATTAATGTCATGCGAGCACATATTAATGTTGTGATTATTTATTAATGTCATGTGATCATTTATGAATGTGATTTGATCATTTATTAATGTCATGTGATAATGTATTAATGCCATTTGATCCCTTATTAATGTGATGACTATTTATCAATGTCATGATTATTTATTAATGTCACATGATCATTTATGTCATGTGATCATGTATGTCATGTGATCATCTATGAATGTCATGTGAACATGTATGAATTTCATGTGTTAATTTATTAATGTCATGCGAGCACATATTAAGGTTGTGATTATTTATTAATGTCATGTGATCATTTATGAATGTGATTTGATCATTTATTAATGTCATGTGATAATGTATTAATGCCATTTGATCCCTTATTAATGGGATGAGTATTTATCAATGTCATGATTATTTATTAATGTCACATGATCATTTATGTCTTGTGATCATGTATGTCATGTGATCATCTATGAATGTCATGTGAACATGTATGAATATCATGTGTTCATTTATTAATGTCATGCGAGCACATATTAATGTTGTGATTATTTATTAATGTCATGTGATCATTTATGAATGTGATTTGATCATTTATGAATGTCATGTGATAATGTATTAATGCCATTTGATCCCTTATTAATGTGATGAGTATTTATCAATGTCATGATTATTTATTAATGTCACATGATCATTTATGTCATGTGATCATGTATATCATGTGATCATCTATGAATGTCATGTGAACATGTATGAATATCACGTGTTAATTTATTAATGTCATGCGAGCACATATTAATGTTGTGATTATTTATTAATGTCATGTGATCATTTATGAATGTGATTTGATCATTTATGAATGTCATGTGATTATTTATGAATGTTCTGTGATCATTTATGTCATGTGAATATTTATTCTTGTCATGTGATAATTGATTCATGTCATGTGGCCATTTGTTTTATGTCATGGGATCATTTAATTATGTCATGTGAAGATTATTTATTCTAGTCATGTGATCATTGATTCATGTCATGTGACCATTTGTTTATTTCATGTGATCAATTAATTATGTCATGTGACCATTTGTTTATGTCATGGAATCATTTAATTATGTCATGTGAAAATGTATGAATGTCATGTGATTATTTATTCTAGTCATGTGATCATTGATTCATGTCATGTGATCATTGATTCATGTCATGTGATCATTGATTCATGTCATGTGACCATTTGTTTATGTCATGGGATCATTTAATTATGTCATACGGTCATTGATTCATTACACGTAACAATTATGCATTTCATGTGAAAACTTATGAAATGGTTTTTTTCGTGTCTTTTTTGATGTCACGTGACCATCACGTTATCATGTGATCATTTAAGAGGGTCATGTGATCAGAATGTGTGTCCACAATGTACGTCATCTACACTGGGGACACACTGGAAAGGTACCTCAAGGGACACATCCAAACAGACAACCACTCAAATGTATTTTCCTTCAATCAAGCTGGAGTTGAACCTGCAACCTCGACACAGTGACTCAGACAGAGATTGAAATCGTGACAGTCGTTCAAACTTGTTCCTTCACTCGCGTCACCTCGAGAGCAGCCATGACAACACGTGCGATGATGTCATCAACGAGCGCCACAAACACACCGTGCCGCCACGTCCGTCCCAGAAACGATCCTGGTTGTGTTTGGACACGAGACTGAAGGACCTTCTCGCTCCAGTTCTTTCTTCAGAATCTCATCTCATGTCTTTTATCTCCATATTCACTCGAAGAACAAACCAGCTCCTGCTGCAGGAATTAAGGTCATCGTGTGAGTCACTGAGAACGAACGAGGCTGAATCACAAACCGTCAGAAGAACTCGATCCTACATCACAGACCTCCGGGTGAACTTCTCCGTGCGATAAGACTCAAGCTCTCGGTGAGAAGCTCCATCAGGAGATAAGAGAGACCACAGCTCGTGGTCACGTGGAGACAGTGAGGAGAGCGAGGAGGCAGCAGGAGCCTCAGGAACGCGTCACACTCACCTGGTTGATGATGTAGATGCCGTAGTCGATCTTCTGACGTCTGAGGATGGGGTGGAGGTAGTGGAGCCAGTACTTCAGATGGTTCTCCCGGTGACGGAACGGGATGATGATGGCCACCTGAGCAGGACAGACGGATCATTGGACTGAATATAGACACATGAAGGTGCTGCGGAGCCCAGAGGACGCTCGTCTTTGAAGAAACCACGTTCTTCAGACGTTCTTGTTGAGATATTGTTCTTGTTCTTATTGGAAATGTTTTTATACTATATGTGGTTGAGATGTTTTTATTAGTTCTAGAAATTTTGTTGAGATGTTTTAGGGTTGTTGTTACGGGTCCAGGGTGTGGTGACCACGTTTAATAAGATATGATGTCTGTAACAATGAACATCTCATCAAGATGTTCTCGAGATTTTATTAAATGTTGTAGAGATGTTCTAGAGATGTTCTTGAGATGTTCTTTAGAAGTTCTAGAGATGTTGCTGATATGTTCCAGAGATGTTGCTGATATGTTCCAGAGATGTTGCTGAGATGTTCTAGAGATGTTGCTGAGATGTTGCTGAGATGTTCTAGAGATGTTCTTGAGATGTTCTTTAGAAGTTCTAGAGATGTTGCTGATATGTTCCAGAGATGTTGCTGAGATGTTCTAGAGATGTTGCTGAGATGTTGCTGAGATGTTCTAGAGATGTTCTTGAGATGTCCTGATATGTTCTATAGATGTTTTTTTTAATGTTCTTATATGTTCTTTAGATTTTGTTGAGATGTTCTAGAGATGTTTTCTAAATGTTCTAGAGATTTTGTTTAGATGTTGTGCATTTGTTCTTGAAATGTTGTTGAGATGATGTTGAGATGATGTTGAGATGATGTTGAGATGATGTTGAGATGTTGTTGAGATGTTGTGGAGATGTTGTTGAGATGTTGTGGAGATGTTGTTGAGATGATGTTGAGATGTTGTTGAGATGTTGTGGAGATGTTGTTGAGATGTTGTGGAGATGTTGTTGAGATGATGTTGAGATGTTGTTGAGATGTTGTGGAGATGTTGTTGAGATGTTGTTGAGATGTTGTTGAGATGTTGTTGAGATGTTGTTGAGATGTTGTGGAGATGTTGTTGAGATGTTGTGGAGATGTTGTTGAGATGTTGTTGAGATGATGTTGAGATGTTGTTGAGATGTTGTTGAGATGTTGTTGAGATGTTGTGGAGATGTTGTTGAGATGTTGTGGAGATGTTGTTGAGCTGTTGTTGAGCTGTTTTTGAGATGTTCTTATAAGTTCTTGAGATGTTTATACATTAAAGACAACCCAACATATCTCCAGAGAATACGAAGACAACAATATTTGACAGAAACCCTTTGACAGCTTCTAAAAACTTCAAAATATCTTCACCCTCAACCCAGCATCTAACCGTGGACCCTCTTGCTCCACAACACGCGACACACACCTTCCATCTGGGCCGGCAGTCCGGCGGCGTGTAGCGTCCTCCCTCCGTCACGTTTGGATTCTCCTTCTGCACTCGTTCCATCGTCATCTGGGAACTGAACTCGATCAACAAGCGTCCCACTGTGAAGAAGAGAAGAAGAGAGATGGATGAACAACAGAAAGATGGAGGAGATGATGGAACGAAGGAGTCTTCAAAGCAAAACTCCTGAATGAATCTGCGACGCCTGCAGAGGAAACACTTGAAACATCGACTCACCGAGACTTTGAAGTCACGCGTGTGAAAACCAGAGACAGTTAGTCTGCAGAGCGTCAATAATCCATCAATCATCTCCTTTGATCGTGAGATTAAAACAACTTCAGAAAGATTCTTTTAAATCCATAAATCATCTTTGAAGAAGACGACGACGACGACAGCGTGACCAGGTCTGAACTCTGACCAGGAAGAAGCAGTCGATCACTGAAGCGGATTGAAAGGATAAACCTCAATAAAACAAACAAACAGAAGAATGAAATCAATGATATCAATCAATACATTTGATTTTCAAGTCCCTAATATCCTGGTAAAGATTATTTTCTGATCAATGTACAGGAGAGACTTCGACGGCTCCGGGTTATGAAGACAAACACACTCGGTATCGAGCGTCTTCTCAAAGGTCTGAGGATGACGGATGATAACACGTGACCATGAAGCTCCATGTGACGAACACAAAGACCCTCGGGTTCTTCGCTGACCCCGGACCACAGGTCACGGCGAACCTCAGGGAAGAGAACGCGACCCGCGGCAGAAGCCTGAGAAAATAAAACCTCACGGCTCTCGGACCCGTGAAGACCTCGATCGAAGGGTCAGTAATGTCAGCAGCCGTTCGTGTCACGAGGTCACGAAGGACTTTTAACAACACGATCGTGAACGACTACAATAGTGCTGCACGATATTGGAAATATGTGCAATATTCGAGAATGGTGTCTTGATTTGTGATCAATTGATCAATATTCATGCGATATTTTCTTCTTTCTCCTAAAAATTTAGCCGCGAGCACGAGCACAGGAGTGAGTTCTGTAGTGAAGGTCAGCGGCTTTATAGAAGGAAAACGATGATATTTCCCTTTCGTTTATGTCCGCACTTCGGTGTCGACATAATCGTAGAAAAATATCACTTATAACGTTCAGTCTCGCGGGATTTGCATCTGTTTCCTGTGAAAATGAGCGACATCAGAGAGGAGCCGCCGGCGCGTCGTGATATCACCAAATCAATAATAAATCCACCTCCTTGTACACGCACACATAACACTTTATAAATGACGCTAACAACTTAGCTCGTTAGCATACGGTGAAGACGCACACATAACACTTTATAAATGACGCTAACAACTTAGCTCGTTAGCATACGGTGAAGACGCACACATAACACTTTATAAATGACGCTAACAACTTAGCTTGTTAGCATACGTTGAAGACGCACACATAACACTTTATAAATGACGCTAACAACTTAGCTCGTTAGCATACGGTGAAGACGCACACATAACACTTTATAAATGACGCTAACAACTTAGCTTGTTAGCATACGGTGAAGACGGACAGGTTTGTTTGGAAGTTCACGATCTTCTAAGAAAACAACTGAGACGAGATGAAAAGTTCTTACAATATGTTGCTTTAACAAAGGAGGTTGAAAGAGACGAGTGACTGGATCACTAGTGTTTGACTAGATCATAAGTTAGTATTACTTCACTGGATCACTAGTGTTTGACTAGATCATAAGTTAGTATTACTTCACTGGATCACTAGTGTTTGACTAGATCATAAGTTAGTATTACTTCACTGGATCACTAGTGTTTGACTAGATCATAAGTTAGTATTACTTCACTGGATCACTAGTGTTTGACTAGATCAGAAGTTAGTATTACTTCACTGGATCACTAGTGTTTGACTAGATCATAAGTTAGTATTACTTCACTGGATCACTAGTGTTTGACTAGATCATAAGTTAGTATTACTTCACTGGATCACTAGTGTTTGACTAGATCATAAGTTAGTATTACTTCACTGGATCACTAGTGTTTGACTAGATCATAAGTTAGTATTACTTCACTGGATCACTAGTGTTTGACAAGATCATAAGTTAGTATTACTTCACTGGATATATTGAGCTAAGACGCGTCGTCATAGCAACCGAGCCTAACAAGCTGCACAGTTCACAGACAGACGGAGACGTAAACAACAACGAGACATAGAAGTACAAATTGACAACTTTACAGAACATGACACTGATTGCTCCTCGTCTCTGGACAACAACCGTCCGTGAGGGACTTGGGGAAGAAGGAGCTCATTGATCGGAGAAGGGAAGCGAACACATGCAAACACACCGGCTGCCAAACTTCAATCACGTTCAATGAGGTTTTAATAAAGTCGCAGGTTTCCTGCCGAGCCTCGGACGGCGGATCGATATCTAGAGATGAAGCTGCAGCTAAAGAAAAACTGGATTATTAAGTTTTATTAAGTAGAGAATGTCCAAACATCAGCATTAAAAGCTGCTGGACTCACTGTATCCTCTCGTCCTCAGTCGTAACTGCTTTCATTTGTTTTCAAACCAAAATATGTCCAAACATCATCTTTAAAAGCTGCTGGACTCACTGTATCCTCTCGTCCTCAGTCGTAACTGCTTTCATTTGTTTTCAAACCAAAATATGTCCAAACATCAGCATTAAAAGCTGCTGGACTCACTGTATCCTCTCGTCCTCAGTCATAACTGCTTTCATTTGTTTTCAAACCAAAATATGTCCAAACATCAGCTTTGAAAGCTGCTGGACTCACTGTATCCTCTCGTCCTCAGTCGTAACTACTTTGATTTGTTTTCAAACGAAAATATGTCCAAACATCAGCTTTAAAAGCTGCTGGACTCACTGTATCCTCTCGTCCTCAGTCGTAACTGCTTTGATTTGTTTTCAAACCAAAATATGTCCAAACATCAGCTTTAAAAGCTGCTGGACTTACTGTATCCTCTCGTCCTCAGTCGTAACTGCTTTCATTTGTTTTCAAACCAAAATATGTCCAAACATCAGCTTTAAAAGCTGCTGGACTCACTGTATCCTCTCGTCCTCAGTCGTAACTGCTTTGATTTGTTTTCAAACCAAAATATGTCCAAACATCAGCTTTAAAAGCTGCTGGACTCACTGTATCCTCTCGTCCTCAGTCGTAACTGCTTTCATTTGTTTTCAAACCAAAATATGTCCAAACATCAGCTTTGAAAGCTGCTGGACTCACTGTATCCTCTCGTCCTCAGTTGTAACTGCTTTCATTTGTTTTCAAACCAAAATATGTCCAAACATCAGCTTTAAAAGCTGCTGGACTCACTGTATCCTCTCGTCCTCAGTCGTAACTGCTTTGATTTGTTTTCAAACCAAAATATGTCCAAACATCAGCTTTAAAAGCTGCTGGACTCACTGTATCCTCTCGTCCTCAGTCGTAACTGCTTTGATTTGTTTTCAAACCAAAATATGTCCAAACATCAGCTTTAAAAGCTGCTGGACTCACTGTATCCTCTCGTCCTCAGTCGTAACTGCTTTGATTTGTTTTCAAACCAAAATATGTCCAAACATCAGCTTTGAAAGCTGCTGGACTCACTGTATCCTCTCGTCCTCAGTCGTAACTGCTTTCATTTGTTTTCAAACCAAAATAAGTCCAAACATCAGCTTTAAAAGCTGCTGGACTCACTGTATCCTCTCGTCCTCAGTCGTAACTGCTTTCATTTGTTTTCAAACCAAAATAAGTCCAAACATCAGCTTTAAAAGCTGCTGGACTCACTGTATCCTCTCATCCTCAGTCGTAACTGCTTTCATTTGTTTTCAAACCAAAATATGTCCAAACATCAGCTTTAAAAGCTGCTGGACTCACTGTATCCTCTCGTCCTCAGTCGTAACTGCTTTCATTTGTTTTCAAACCAAAATATGTCCAAACATCAGCTTTAAAAGCTGCTGGACTCACTGTATCCTCTCGTCCTCAGTCGTAACTGCTTTCATTTGTTTTCAAACCAAAATATGTCCAAACATCAGCTTTAAAAGCTGCTGGACTCACTGTATCCTCTCGTCCTCAGTCATCACCAGGATCTTAAGGGATTTAGTTCAAATATACATAAACGTTGTTAATAACTCTGTAAATAACAATAAGCAAAGAGAGTCACGACTTTCACTTCTTCATCCCTCCATCATTTACAAATATCCTGACGCAGCTGCAGCGTCTGAGCCTCCACTCTGGCTCAGGCATGTCTTGGACTCCCCGAGGACAAGTTTAACGACTCATGTCTCATAATGTAAGTGATTAGAAATGATGACGAGAAACATTGGAGTGGAGTGTTTGGAGTCCACTCGACACTAAGTGGATCCTGCCTCCTGGTTTAATTAAAGCTCCGACACGAGGGCGCGAGAGAGCACGACTGGTTCGTCAGGTTTGTTCATCGAGAGTCTCTTGTTATCTTGGAGACGCTGAGGCCACGAGAAAGACACCTTTCCTGATTATAACTGTTCGTCTAAATCTTTATCTTAAAGTCACTTTTTTAAACTGACTTGGTTTTATTTTGAAAAGTAACCATGTGACTTTATTACCTCTGCCAAGGAGGTTTTGTTTTGGTCAGCATTAGTAGAGAATTACAACAATTTAAAAAATGTTTTAGGAAATGATGAAAATGGAAAAGGGAGCAGATGATAACATTTTGGATTTTACCATCTGGATCCACAAAAATGTTTTGATTTTATTATCACTTTCTGTGTGTACTATGATACAAGGATACTATATATATTGATATATAGTGATAGTGTAGTAACAAGTATATATGTGTAGTATTGTCGAGTAATTGACTCTGGTGTTGTGATAGTGTAGTAACAAGGATATATGTGTAGTATTGTCCAGTACTTGACTCTGGTGTTGTGATAGTGTAGTAACAAGTATATATGTGTAGTATTGTCCAGTACTTGACTCTGGTGTTGTGATAGTGTAGTAACAAGTATATATGTGTAGTATTGTCCAGTACTTGACTCTGGTGTTGTGATAGTGTAGTAACAAGGATATATGTGTAGTATTGTCCAGTACTTGACTCTGGTGTTGTGATAGTGTAGTAACAAGTATATATGTGTAGTATTGTCCAGTACTTGCCTCTGGTGTTTTGATAGTGTAGTAACAAGTATATATGTGTAGTATTGTCCAGTACTTGACTCTGGTGTTGTGATAGTGTAGTAACAAGTATATATGTGTAGTATTGTCCAGTACTTGACTCTGGTGTTGTGATAGTGTAGTAACAAGGATATATGTGTAGTATTGTGCAGTACTTGACTCTGGTGTT
Organism: Callionymus lyra; assembly: GCF_982586985.1. Lineage (NCBI taxonomy): Eukaryota > Metazoa > Chordata > Actinopteri > Syngnathiformes > Callionymidae > Callionymus > Callionymus lyra. The sequence goes on from NC_141833.1 coordinate 23,200,951, forward strand.
GTGATAGTGTAGTAACAAGGATATATGTGTAGTATTGTCCAGTACTTGGCTCTGGTGTTTTGATAGTGTAGTAACAAGTATATATGCATAGTATTGTCCAGTACTTGACTCTGGTGTTGTGATAGTGTAGTAACAAGTATATATGTGTAGTATTGTCCATTACTTGACTCTGGTGTTGTGATAGTGTAGTAACAAGGATATATGTGTAGTATTGTCCAGTACTTGACTCTGCTGTTGTGATAGTGTAGTAACAAGTATATATGTGTAGTATTGTCCAGTACTTGACTCTGCTGTTGTGATAGTGTAGTAACAAGTATATATGTGTAGTATTGTCCAGTACTTGACTCTGCTGTTGTGATAGTGTAGTAACAAGTATATATGTGTAGTATTGTCCAGTACTTGACTCTGCTGTTGTGATAGTGTAGTAACAAGTATATATGTGCAGTATTGTCCAGTACTTGACTCTGCTGTTGTGATAGTGTAGTAACAAGTATATATGTGTAGTATTGTCCATTACTTGACTCTGGTGTTGTGATAGTGTAGTAACAAGGATATATGTGTAGTATTGTCCAGTACTTGACTCTGGTGTTGTGATAGTGTAGTAACAAGTATATATGTGTAGTATTGTCCAGTACTTGACTCTGGTGTTGTGATAGTGTAGTAATAAGTATATATGTGCAGTAT
>NC_141833.1:23209134-23249134 GCF_982586985.1 Callionymus lyra
TGAAAATTGTTTGATTCTAATTGAAAATTGTTTGATTATAGTTGAAAATTGTTTGATTATAACTGAAAATTGTTTGATATAGTTGAAAATTGTTGGATTATAGTTGAAAATTGTTTGATTATAGTTGAAAATTGTTTGATTATAGTTGAAAATTGTTGGATTTTAGTTGAACATTGTTTGATTTTAGTTGAAAATTGTTTGATTTTAGTTGAAAATTATTTGATTATAGTTGAAAATTGTTTGATTATAGTTGAAAATTGTTGGATTTTAGTTGAACATTGTTTGATTTTAGTTGAAAATGATTTGATTATAGTTGAAAATTATTTGATTATAGTTGAAAATTGTTGGATTATAGTTGAAAATTGTTTGATTTTAGTTGAAAATTGTTTGATTATAGTTGAAAATTGTTTGATTTTAGTTGAAAATTGTTTGATTATAGTTGAAAATTGTTTCATTATAGTTGAAAATTGTTGGATTATAGTTGAAAATTGTTGGATTATAGTTGAAAATTGTTGGATTTTAGTTGAAAATTGTTTGATTCTAGTTGAAAATTGTTAGATTATAGTTGAAAATTGTTTGTTTACAGTTGAAAATTATTGGATTATAGTTGAAAATTGTTGGATTATAGTTGAAAATTGTTGGATTATAGTTGAAAATTGTTTGATTAGAGTTGAAAATTGTTTGATTATAGTTGAAAATAGTTTGATTATAGTTGAAAATTGTTTGATTATAGTTGAAAATTATTTGATTATAGTTGAAAATAGTTTGATTCTAGTTGAAAATTGTTTGATTCTAGTTGAAAATTGTTTGATTATAGTTGAAAATTGTTGGATTCTAGTTGAAAATTGTTTGATTTTAGTTGAAATTTGTTTGATTCTAGTTGAAAATTGTTGGATTATAGTTTAAATTTGTTGGATTCTAGTTGAAAATTGTTTGATTTTAGTTGAAAATTGTTTGATTTTAGTTGAAAATTGTTAACTATGACAAACACACACACAGCAGCATCTCTTGAATGAACGATGTGAAACATCAACACAAACATGTTCAGGTCAGAGAGCAAGAAAGAATGTTGGGAGGACAGAAGATCAGGTGAAACAGAGTTGATTCAGAGGAAACATTCATGAAACAGAAGGAGGAGGAGAAGGAGGAGAAGGAGGAGGAGGAGGAGGAGGAGGAGGAGGAGGAGGAGGAGGAGGAGGAGGAGGAGGAGGAGGAGGTATGGACAGAAGCCTCGTGTCCATCAGCAGCTCTTCTCTTTCTCTCTGCTCCACTCAACCTTTTGTGGTCATGAAAAGAGAGACTGAGAAGAAAAGATCAGCAGATTTTCTCAAGGAAATCTGATCGTGTTGTTCTCTGCAGAGAAACATCTACAGTTACACACATATATATATATTACACAGATACAACACCAGAGTCAAGTACTGGACAATACTACACATATATACTTGTTACTACACTATCACAACACCAGAGTCAAGTACTGGACAATACTACACATATATACTTGTTACTACACTATCACAACACCAGAGTCAAGTACTGGACAATACTACACATATATACTTGTTACTATACTATCACAACACCAGAGTCAAGTACTGGACAATACTACACATATATACTTGTTACTACACTATCACAACACCAGAGTCAAGTACTGGACAATACTACACATATATACTTGTTACTACACTATCACAACACCAGAGTCAAGTACTGGACAATACTACACATATATACTTGTTACTATACTATCACAACACCAGAGTCAAGTACTGGACAATACTACACATATATACTTGTTACTACACTATCACAACACTAGAGTCAAGTACTGGACAATACTACACATATATACTTGTTACTACACTATCACAACACCAGAGTCAAGTACTGGACAATACTACACAGATATACTTGTTACTACGCTATCACAACACTAGAGTCAAGTACTGGACAATACTACACATATATACTTGTTACTACACTATCACAACACCAGAGTCAAGTACTGGACAATACTACACATATATACTTGTTACTATACTATCACAACACCAGAGTCAAGTACTGGACAATACTACACATATATACTTGTTACTACACTATCACAACACTAGAGTCAAGTACTGGACAATACTACACATATATACTTGTTACTACACTATCACAACACCAGAGTCAAGTACTGGACAATACTACACAGATATACTTGTTACTACGCTATCACAACACTAGAGTCAAGTACTGGACAATACTACACATATATACTTGTTACTACACTATCACAACACCAGAGTCAAGTACTGGACAATACTACACATATATACTTGTTACTACACTATCACAACACCAGAGTCAAGTACTGGACAATACTACACATATATACTTGTTACTACACTATCACAACACCAGAGTCAAGTACTGGACAATACTACACATATATACTTGTTACTACACTATCACAACACCAGAGTCAAGTACTGGACAATACTACACATATATACTTGTTACTACACTATCACAACACCAGAGTCAAGTACTGGACAATACTACACATATATACTTGTTACTACACTATCACAACACCAGAGTCAATTACTGGACAATACTACACATATATACTTGTTACTACACTATCACAACACCAGAGTCAAGTACTGGACAATGCTACACATATATACTTGTTACTACACTATCACAACACCAGAGTCAAGTACTGGACAATACTACACATATATACTTGTTACTACACTATCACAACACCAGAGTCAAGTACTGGACAATACTACACATATATACTTGTTACTACACTATCACAACACCAGAGTCAAGTACTGGACAATACTACACATATATCCTTGTTACTACACTATCACAACACCAGAGTCAAGTACTGGAAAATACTACACATATATACTTGTTACTACACTATCACAACACCAGAGTCAAGTACTGGACAATACTACACATATATACTTGTTACTACACTATCACAACACCAGAGTCAAGTACTGGACAATACTACACATATATACTTGTTACTACACTATCACAACACCAGAGTCAAGTACTGGACAATACTACACATATATACTTGTTACTATACTATCACAACACCAGAGTCAAGTACTGGACAATACTACACATATATACTTGTTACTACACTATCACAACACCAGAGTCAAGTACTGGACAATACTACACATATATACTTGTTACTACACTATCACAACACCAGAGTCAAGTACTGGACAATACTACACATATATACTTGTTACTACACTATCACAACACCAGAGTCAAGTACTGGACAATACTACACATATATATCCTTGTTACTCACTATATATAGTTGTTTATGGTGATACTATCAACACACTCTTGACAAAACACTGATAGTCTAGATATAAAAAGTCTTATGAGTGACATCATGGTTTCCTCGTCTCTTGAACCCACGACCCTGACGTCTGATCTTCGTGTCGCTCAGCTTGACTTCAACCGTCTTCACTTCCCTCACAGAAGGGAGTGAGAGAGTCTCAGGGACGACACTTAACCTCTGCACGGAACCACCTGCAGGTCTAGACTCCAGTCCTGCACCAGGTTAGAGGTGAAGAACCGTCACAGGAGATCCGTCTCTGGGACGAGCGAAGGATGATGAACGAGTGAATGTTTGAGGAAGAACCAGATCAGCGTCGACCGAACACTCGACAAGCGGACGACGGTTATTTTCAGACGATCGTTCGCGTTTGACAAAAATCTTTTTTTGTGTGAATGCTGAATAATGATGGTGTGAATGCTGAATAATGATGGAGTGAATGCTGAATAATGATGGTGTGAATGCTGAATAATGATGGTGTGAATGCTGAATAATGATGGTGTGAATGCTGAATAATGATGGTGTGAATGCTGAATAATGATGGAGTGAATGCTGAATAATGATGGTGTGAATGCTGAATAATGATGGTGTGAATGCTGAATAATGATGGTGTGAATGCTGAATAATAATGGTGTGAATGCTGAATAATGATGGTGTGAATGCTGAATAATAATGGTGTGAATGCTGAATAATGATGGTGTGAATGCTGAATAATGATGGTGTGAATGCTGAATAATAATGGTGTGAATGCTGAATAATGATGGTGTGAATGCTGAATAATGATGGTGTGAATGCTGAATAATGATGGTGTGAATGCTGAATAATGATGGTGTGAATGCTGAATAATGATGGTGTGAATGCTGAATAATGATAGTGTGAATGCTGAATAATAATGGTGTGAATGCTGAATAATAATGGTGTGAATGCTGAATAATGATGGTGTGAATGCTGAATAATGATGGTGTGAATGCTGAATAATGATGGTGTGAATGCTGAATAATGATGGTGTGAATGCTGAATAATGATGGTGTGAATGCTGAATAATAATGGTGTGAATGCTGAATAATAATGGTGTGAATGCTGAATAATGATGGTGTGAATGCTGAATAATGATGGTGTGAATGCTGAATAATGATGGTGTGAATGCTGAATAATGATGGTGTGAATGCTGAATAATGATAGTGTGAATGCTGAATAATAATGGTGTGAATGCTGAATAATAATGGTGTGAATGCTGAATAATGATGGTGTGAATGCTGAATAATGATGGTGTGAATGCTGAATAATAATGGTGTGAATGCTGAATAATGATGGTGTGAATGCTGAATAATAATGGTGTGAATGCTGAATAATAATGGTGTGAATGCTGAATAATGAAGGTGTGAATGCTGAATAATAATGGTGTGAATGCTGAATAATGATGGTGTGAATGCTGAATAATGATGGTGTGAATGCTGAATAATAATGGTGTGAATGCTGAATAATGATGGTGTGAATGCTGAATAATGATGGTGTGAATGCTGAATAATAATGGTGTGAATGCTGAATAATGATGGTGTGAATGCTGAATAATAATGGTGTGAATGCTGAATAATAATGGTGTGAATGCTGAATAATGATGGTGTGAATGCTGAATAATGATGGTGTGAATGCTGAATAATGATGGTGTGAATGCTGAATAATGATGGTGTGAATGCTGAATAATGATAGTGTGAATGCTGAATAATAATGGTGTGAATGGTGAATAATGATGGTGTGAATGCTGAATAATGATGGTGTGAATGCTGAATAATAATGGTGTGAATGCTGAATAATGATGGTGTGAATGCTGAAAAATAATGGTGTGAATGCTGAATAATGATGGTGTGAATGCTGAATAATAATGGTGTGAATGCTGAATAATAATGGTGTGAATGCTGAATAATGATGGTGTGAATGCTGAATAATGATGGTGTGAATGCTGAATAATGATGGTGTGAATGCTGAATAATGATGGTGTGAATGCTGAATAATGATAGTGTGAATGCTGAATAATAATGGTGTGAATGCTGAATAATAATGGTGTGAATGGTGAATAATGATGGTGTGAATGCTGAATAATGATGGTGTGAATGCTGAATAATAATGGTGTGAATGCTGAATAATGATGGTGTGAATGCTGAATAATAATGGTGTGAATGCTGAATAATAATGGTGTGAATGCTGAATAATGATGGTGTGAATGCTGAATAATAATGGTGTGAATGCTGAATAATAATGGTGTGAATGCTGAATAATGATGGTGTGAATGCTGAATAATGATGGTGTGAATGCTGAATAATGATGGTGTGAATGCTGAATAATGATGGTGTGGATGCTGAATAATGATGGTGTGGATGCTGAATAATGATGGTGTGAATGCTGAATAATGATGGTGTGAATGCTGAATAATAATGGTGTGAATGCTGAATAATGATGGTGTGAATGCTGAATAATAATGGTGGGAATGCTGAATAATAATGGTGTGAATGCTGAATAATGATGGTGTGAATGCTGAATAATGATGGTGTGAATGCTGAATAATAATGGTGGGAATGCTGAATAATAATGGTGTGAATGCTGAATAATAATGGTGTGAATGCTGAATAATAATGGTGTGAATGCTGAATAATGATGGTGTGAATGCTGAATAATGATGGTGTGAATGCTGAATAATGATGGTGTGAATGCTGAATAATAATGGTGTGAATGCTGAATAATAATGGTGTGAATGCTGAATAATGATGGTGTGAATGCTGAATAATGATGGTGTGAATGCTGAATAATGATGGTGTGAATGCTGAATAATAATGGTGTGAATGCTGAATAATGATGGTGTGAATGCTGAATAATGATGGTGTGAATGCTGAATAATGATGGTGTGAATGCTGAATAATGATGGTGTGAATGCTGAATAATAATGGTGGGAATGCTGAATAATAATGGTGTGAATGCTGAATAATAATGGTGTGAATGCTGAATAATAATGGTGTGAATGCTGAATAATGATGGTGTGAATGCTGAATAATGATGGTGTGAATGCTGAATAATGATGGTGTGAATGCTGAATAATAATGGTGTGAATGCTGAATAATAATGGTGTGAATGCTGAATAATGATGGTGTGAATGCTGAATAATGATGGTGTGAATGCTGAATAATAATGGTGTGAATGCTGAATAATGATGGTGTGAATGCTGAATAATGATGGTGTGAATGCTGAATAATGATGGTGTGAATGCTGAATAATGATGGTGTGAATGCTGAATAATGATGGTGTGAATGCTGAATAATAATGGTGTGAATGCTGAATAATAATGGTGTGAATGCTGAATAATGATGGTGTGAATGCTGAATAATGATGGTGTGAATGCTGAATAATGATGGTGTGAATGCTGAATAATGATGGTGTGAATGCTGAATAATGATGGTGTGAATGCTGAACATCACACAATAAAAACAGCCTCTCAATGGTGTGAAGCCTTCACACCACTGAGATGCTGTTTTTCTCTTCACACGTTTTTATTTGACTTCTTCTGACCTAAACATCTCCTCCTACAAATTTCATCCGATTTCAACCGTTCAGACTTTTATCAATTTGTCTCGTTCCCGAAATGCGGGATGTGTTCTAGCTTTCTTTTATCTATTCCACTCTTTCTTCTATTCCTCTTTTTCTACCCTTTCCCCCCCATTTACTTTCAGAAAATTAATCTACTCACACTTAGAACCTTCATTCAACTTTAAAAACACCTTTGTCTACTTTCTACTACTAATACTACTACTTATTCTACTTCTACTACTTATCATTTTACTACTTTTTTTTTACTACTAATTCTATTTATAGTTTTACTACTATTTCTACTCCTACTTGTACTTCTACTACTCATTCTACGTCTACTTCTACTACTTATTCTACTTCTACTACTATGTCTACTAATTCTTCTACTACTTATACTACTTATTCTACTTCTACTACTTGTACTACTACTTCTAATTCTTCTACCTTTCTACTAATTATACTAATTATTCTACTCCTACTACTACAAATACTTCTTCTACTAATTATTCACTTCTAGATCTACTTCTATTTATTCTTCTACTTCTTCTCCCACTTCTACATCTGCTAATACTTCTGCTACTCTCACTACTACTACTTTTTCTACTTGTACTACTACTTGTACTCTGCTACTACCAATTCTTGTACTCCCACTACAAATACTTCTTCTACTAATTATTCACTTCTGGATCTACTTCTATTTATTCTTCTACTTCTTCTCCCACTTCTACATCTGCTAATACTTCTGCTACTCTCACTACTACTACTTTTTCTACTTGTACTACTACTTGTACTCTGCTACTACCAATTATTCTACTCCCACTACTAATACTTCTTCTACTTCTTCTAGCATTTCAGTTACAGATTCTACATTCACGCTTCATTTTCTTTTGGTTCAAACGTTCAAGCGACAAAAGAATCTTCGAACACTTCATGAATATCTCGAAACATCACATGGAAACCGGAGCGTATTTTGATGGTGAAACATCTGGATTGAAGAACGACAACATCTGCTGCTGTTGGTATAAAATATGTTTTTTGTTCAAAGTATATATCGTCATCAAATCAGTAATTGATTAATTTAAAAAAAACAAACAAACATATATTGTTGTTTTTGTATTTATCGTTTGATTTTTTTCCCCTCATTAGACATTGTTTGCACAGGCAGAAACCTCAAGCAGAACCAGACTCAAAGTGTGGATGGAATCCTTCTAATGACTAGTTGGGAAGATTTGAATATTAAATCTCATTTTTGTATATTAAAAAACAACAACAATACTTGGAGTCATTATCTGAGAACTTTTGTTTCCATTAATGATTTGAAAGATGTGATCAATCGATCGATCTAGAAGTATAAATACATATATAAATACATATATCAATACATATTAAGTTGGATAAACAACTTGTTACTGAAGGTTAAAATAGAAAAGTCAACTATTTATTTGGTTTTCAACCAGTAATTACTAATAAAAAAAAGAACTCTTTCATAGTTTTATCTCTGAGCGAAGAAAAACATCCTCTTAACAGGCAGAAACCTCAAACAGTACCAGACTCACTTCCAATATATATGGGAGTAAAGTCCTTAAACAAAGATTTCTAAAAAGATGGATTTGGATTTTAAATAGTAATGAACATTTTAAAATATTGTTCAACAGTTTTCTCTGAACAAACGCAGTCGAAGGACGACGTCGATCCAAACGACCCAGATGTCAAACAGAACAGATCCGATCAAACAGACCCAGTGGCTCCGAGCCTGATCCTGGATCTGCATCACTGAGTCCAACACGGCTGGTATTCCCACAAGTTCTGATGCTCCCGACCCACGTTTCTGCGTCACTTCCGGGTCGACAGAGGAAGAAAGATGGGATCAAACGGAACCTCACGCCTTCCTAACAATATCTTCACTCTTTACAACATCCTGGTTCTGGAACAGTTGGATCCGTCAGAACACGACACCAGGAGATGTTCCAGCAGCTTCTGTTTCTCTCCGTGATTATCGTCGCAAAACAACTGCTGAAAATGTGAATTGAATCGGAACAAAGTGTTTCTGTGAAGCATCAGCAGATCAGCAGTGAACCTCAACAAACCTTGAGATGATCTCCGAAGGTCTGACGGTTGTTTATGAGTCGTGTGCGAGTTTCCATCTTCTGCCTGAACATAGAGGATTGAAACCACCTCCAGGCAATAATGTGTACGAGCTCAAGCAATAACACAATCATGTACACACTGTTTGTGTTTTCTTTCTGGGCCGTTTCACTCTGGTTTCCTCCCACGTGATAGACAATAATATGTTCTATCTTTCTTTTATCTCTTCAACTCTTTCTTCTATTCCTCTTTTTCTACCCATTCATCACTTTCAGTAAATTATTCTACTCACACATAGAAACTTCATTCAACTTTAAAAACACGTTTGTCTACTTTCTACTACTTCTACTACTACTTATTATTTATCATAATTCTACTCATAGTTGTACTACTATTTCTCCTCCTACTTGTACTTCTACTACTATTTCTACTCATTTTCATACTACTTCTACTACTCATTCTACTTCTACTACTACTACGAATTCTACCTTACTACTAATTCTACTAATTATTCTACACCCACTACTACTTCTACTACTACTAATTCTACTTTGTCTACTTCTTCTACACCCACTACTACGTCTACTACTACTTCTTCTACTTCTACTACTTCTACTACTTCTACTACTTCTACTACTCCCACTACTACTTCTACTAGTACTTCTTCTACTTCTACTACTTCTACTACTTCTACTACTCCCACTACTACTTCTACTACTACTTCTTCTACTTTGTCTACTTCTTCTACACCCACTACTACGTCTACTACTACTTCTTCTACTTCTACTACTTCTACTACTTCTACTACTTCTACTACTCCCACTACTACTTCTACTACTACTTCTTCTACTTTGTCTACTTCTTCTACACCCACTACTACGTCTACTACTACTTCTTCTACTTCTACTACTTCTACTACTTCTACTACTTCTACTACTCCCACTACTACTTCTACTACTACTTCTTCTACTTTGTCTACTTCTTCTACACCCACTACTACGTCTACTACTACTTCTTCTACTTCTACTACTTCTACTACTTCTACTACTTCTACTACTCCCACTACTACTTCTACTACTTCTTCTACTCCTACTTCTACATCTATAACTAACTATACTACTTGATGGTAGACAATACTAATGTTGATTGGCAGGTATAGGTGTGTAAATAATCCTAAGTATAAACAGCCATAAGTCTATGGAACGCCAGTTAATTAGGGAATCAAAAAGCGAGTAAATACACACATAAATGTGTCTATAAATGAAATAATAATCCACTACACACCTAGAGTGTTGTTGACTTCAGGAAAATGAGGGAGAATTGACACAATCTGGAGAAGGAATGAAGGTGTATCTCATCTTATCTTCAAATAAATGTAAGCGGGTAAAGACTAGTTGGTCAAAGAATACTGTTTTACCAAAAGCAGGAAATAAATTGGATACACGTATTAATTAATGACACATATGTGTGTGTATTTATTCACCCTCTGCCATATAAATGAATGTATTGAAATCTATATAGTATTTATATTTTTCTCTATTCTCTTTATTTTTACCTTTTCATGTTACTTCCGGTATCCCATACACCCCAAAAGAAAGATAGCTTTCTTTTATCTCTTCCACTCTTTCTTCTATTCCTTTTTTTCTACCCATTCCCCCATTTACTTTCAGAAAATTAATCTACTCACACTTAGAACCTTCATTCAACTTTAAAAACACCTTTGTCTACTTTCTACTACTAATACTACTACTTTTTCTACTTCTACTACTTGTTATTTTGCTACTTTTTTTTTACTACTAATTCTATTTATAGTTTTACTACTATTTCTACTCCTACTTGTACTTCTACTACTCATTCTACGTCTACTTCTACTACTTATTCTACTTCTACTACTATGTCTACTAATTCTTCTACTACTTCTACTACTTATTCTACTTCTACTACTTGTACTACTACTTTATATTATTCTACCTTTCTACTAATTATACTACTTATTCTACTCCTACTACAAATACTTCTACTAATTATTCACTTCTAGATCCACTTCTATTTATTCTTCTACTTCTTCTCCCACTTCTACATCTGCTAATACTTCTGCTACTCTAACTACTACTACTTTTTCTACTTGTACTACTACTTGTACTCTGCTACTACCAATTCTTGTACTCCCACTACAAATACTTCTTCTACTAATTATTCACTTCTAGATCTACTTCTATTTATTCTTCTACTTCTTCTCCCACTTCTACATTTAGAAGTCTTAAAGAACTCTTTATTTTTACCTTTTCATGTTACTTCTGGTATCCCATACACCCCAAAAGAAAGATGAAAGAATGAAAGAAAGAATAAGGGAAAACTTGGTTATTGCTGCCACTAAAAATTTCATTGGAGATCAAACGACCAATCAGAAGTACTTCCTTCAGTCCTCGGTGATCAGTGGACTCTGTGTCTCATTGAAAATGTTCAGAGCGAAGGAACAAATATCAGGCTGAATACGACACGTGTACAAATGTAAAGTAATACCTGCAACAAAACGCAACTTCCCTAAGGATCTCTGCTATTGGTCGGTTTCTACATCATATAAGTTGAACCGAGCAGAAGAATTTGAAGGTCAACTGACTCACAAAGTGATGGTTGAAGACGAAAATACATGTTTTATGGGCTGAGAAACGCTAGAGAAGTGAGTACGAACTCATCTGGTCGCACTCGTCGATTCAAAGCCAAAGCTCAAGTGGATCTATTTGCACCAGTTTCAGCGCCGAAGCCCCACCAACATGAAATATGCAACTTATGCAACATGGATGAAGAGGATCGTGAAAAGGAAAGAAGAGACTCCATCAACCATGGATTGCGACCATGAAGTAGTTCAGCCAAGTGTCGGTTCAATCCCAGACACATGTGAGGTCTTCTACACGGTTTCACGCTGTGTGTGTGTGTGAATATAAAAGAGTGTGTGAGAGGAAGACGGCGGGAGGGAAAGATATCTTCAGTTCAAAGCCCTGACCTAAATTCAGGTGCCATGATAACACTGCATCTCATCTCATCGTCGTGGAAACAGGAAGTTCAGTTCATGCTACTTTACATGAAGACAAACTGGGTTATCCGTCTCAATGATGTCCAACATGTCTTTTAATCCACGGCCTGGATGGTGGTCCAGAAGGGAAGAAATGATTAGAAATGAGTCCAATATACTGGGGTCTTGTTTTTGAGTGAAGGAAGTATCTACAGAGATCATGGGTCCCGGAGAGACGAGGATGACCACGGGATCGACGGGATCAGTCGGTTCTTCGTTTAAGAATCAGATTCCCAAACATCATCTTCAGCAGGAACATCAAGCGACATCGTCCCAAACATCACCAGCTCTTCTTCTGGAGAACACGCTCCTTAAGGTGGGCAGACCCTGAGAGGCGTTACTTCTCCGAAGGTACAGGATTTTCCTGGCAATCCGGGTCACGTCATAGACCCGGATGTTTCCCTCGTGTCCTTCAAGCCTTGTGTAAAACATCTTGTGATTCTAGGTCAGAGTGACCCAGCTCAATGTTCACCACAAACAAATAACTCAGATACTCTACAACAGTAGTGACCAATGGCACGTTTATAGTACGTGGTTCCGACTCGACTCAGCTGGACCAGGAAACTTTGAGGCAACGTTATACTCACCAGACACAGAAGTAAGTAAGTAAGTAAGTAATATTTATTTATATAGCGCTTTTCGAGACCAGGGTCACAAAGCGCTTTAACAAACAAAACAATACTCAAAACAGTACATACTTCAAAGATCAAGATAATACTGAGAACAACACAGGAGTTCGAGAAATTCAAGGAAAAGCCTGAACAAATAGAAACGTCTTAAGATATTTCTTAAAGGAGTCAGTAGATCATCAAACACAACTTGTTTCTTAAAGGAGTCAGTAGATCATCAAACGCAAAGAGAGAGGAAGATTGTTCCAAAGCTTAGGAGCAACAGCCTGAAAAGATTTCTCTCCTCTGGTCCTGAACCGTGTGCATGGAACCATAAGTAGATTCTGATCCACAGACCTCAGAGCCCGAGCTGGGGTGTAAGGCTGGATCAGATCAGTGATGTAAGGAGGAGCCTGACCATGAATAGATCTGAAAGTAAGAACCAGAATTTTAAAGTTGATCCTGAAAGAAACTGGAAGCCAGTGAAGAGTTTTAAGGATCGGAGAAATGTGAGTTCTTCTACTAGAGCGGGTCAGTATTCTCACTGCAGAGTTCTGAATCAACTGCAGACGAGACACATCCTTCTTGTTAAGACATGAAAACAAACTGTTACAATAGTCCAGACGAGAAGAAACAAACGCATGGATTATAAGATCCAGATCATGTTGTGACAACATTTTCCTAAGTTAAGAGATTTTTCTCAGTTGAAGGAAACAGTTTCTGGTCAGTTTTGTTCAGTGTCGAACAAGTGTCCGGACCTCGATCACTGCCCACGATTGACATATCGTACTCCGTCTGGGACTTGTTTATCTCAAACAGTAGGTTTGTTTATTTAGATCGGAACTGATGTTCTCACTCTCTGACCAATCAGAGGCCGGCAGTCGTTCGACATCACCCCTTAAGTGCCGGCAGGTACTCAACATAGTATTTGTGTTGATACACTTGGTGGAAACTCAACATAAACCTGGAAGAGTAGAGTCGAGCGGGGCTAAGACCAGCCGGTTGAAAAGGGTCACCAGAGAAAAGGTTAACATGAGGGAAGATGTTTCTTCTCCTGAGGGTCTCAGGACTCTAGGAGGAGGAAGTCGTCCACCTGGGAGACAACACAAAGTTCCCGGTCCGACTGGGAGGAAGCCACAAGGTAGACCCAGGACATACTTGAAAGAGTGTCCCAAGTATCCCGGCTCCACGGAGGAAGTGGACCTCTTGAACCTCAGAAGAAAATGTCAGGATGTTCTTCATCTGGAGCTACAACCGCTGGTGCTGACAGAACCTTGAGTGGAACAATAACTGATGAAGACTTTGTCACATCAATGCAACATCAAATCTTCTTCAATCAGCATTTAGAACCTTCTACGTCCATCACGTTCTCGGTGGACGCAAGTGGCTGAGATGAGATTTAAAACAAAATCAACGGAGGACGGCACAAAAGACTTACAGCTCCGTGTGCCAGTGACGGTCACTGAACAATGTGTGGAAGTAAATCTGCCAGCAAGAGACGGAGATGAAGAGCAGGAGGACGACGTAGGACGAGGTGACAAATCACCACTTAAGCTTCTGCTTCCTTCCCACTCGGAGGAACAAAGCAGAGCTGCCCGTAAAAACAGTCCAAAAATACGGTCGCCTTCACCAACGTAGCTTATAAACCGTAAACCGAGGACTTTCCCAACATGCCTCGTCCTCCCTCGTCTGGTCAGGAGAACTTATTTACGAGCTTCTTCATAAGAAAGAATGATCAATAAACATCACGCCAGGAAGTGACAAAGTTCTTATTGAGAGTCAAACAATGAAGGTTTTATTAAGTGATATATGGTCAGTTCCAGCTCGTCCACGACCCAGTTCTTCGGTTCCTGATGGAGAAATAATATCTTGTGATGGTGAACGTTTATACAGTGGATCTAATACAAATGTACTCATCAACAATAACAATAATAACAATTACATCTAATAAACAATGAGATGGACTTTAGAAAAAATCCATTTTTGAGCAGAGATAGAAGTTCCTGTGCTGATCAGTCACTGGTGCCTTCAAACTCTTTGATAAGGACAATTATTCACAGGTGGAGTTTTTATGGCTGAAGAATTGTTAAGACTCTGCTCTGACTGATATAGTAAGAGATTGTGGAGTCAAAGTGATCATCTGTTTGAGAACCACTGCTCTTGAAGTTCAACTCATTTGAAACTCTTCTGACTCACATGTAGTGAATGTTCTTCAAGACGCAGTAACTTCTCATCATGACCATGTTTTACACTTTATTACTTTATAAAGTTACTCTGAAATCTGGACGAACGAGAGGTTACGAGAGTCCATTATGATGTAATAATGGCTTCACTCCTCCTCCAGCTGGGATCACGCTTTGTTTATGCAATGAGTACGTTGGAGGTGAAGACTTCCGGGATTGACGACGCACAGTGACAAACATCCATGCTTGGGGGTGGGTGTGGTTATGGTCAACAAGATTTCATCTCCAGAAGAACAAAGTATTGTCAGTGGGCGGAGCTTAAGATCGTTTTCTAATGTCAATATTTCAATGAAATGAGTTTTGTACAAACACACACTGATGATACAATAGAGTCACACATCACAACAACACACACACACTGATGATACAATAGAGTCACACATCACAACAACA
The DNA here is from genome assembly GCF_982586985.1 of Callionymus lyra. Taxonomy (NCBI): domain Eukaryota; kingdom Metazoa; phylum Chordata; class Actinopteri; order Syngnathiformes; family Callionymidae; genus Callionymus; species Callionymus lyra. The sequence goes on from NC_141833.1 coordinate 23,224,492, forward strand.
CACACACACTGATGATACAATAGAGTCACACATCACAACAACACACACACACACTGATGATACAATAGAGTCACACATCACAACAACACACACACACAGATGATACAATAGAGTCACACATCACAACAACACACACACACACTGATGATACAATAGAGTCACACATCACAACAACACACACACACAGATGATACAATAGTCACACATCACAACAACACACACACACACTGATGATACAATAGAGTCACACATCACAACAACACACACACACACTGATGATACAATAGAGTCACACATCACAACAACACACACACACAGATGATACAATAGAGTCACACATCACAACAACACACACACACACTGATGATACAATAGAGTCACACATCACAACAACACACACACACACTGATGATACAATAGAGTCATACATCAAAACAACACACACACACTGATGATACAATAGAGTCACACATCACAACAACACACACACACTGATGATACAATAGAGTCACACATCACAACAACACACACACACTGATGATACAATATAGTCATACATCACAACAACACACACACACTGATGATACAATAGAGTCACACATCACAACAACACACACACACAGTGATGATACAATAGAGTCACACATCACAACAACACACACACACTGATGATACAAAAGAGTCACACATCACAACAACACACACACACACTGATGATACAATAGAGTCACACATCACAACAACACACACACACAGATGATACAATAGTCACACATCACAACAACACACACACACACACTGATGATACAATAGAGTCACACATCACAACAACACACACACACACTGATGATACAATAGAGTCACACATCACAACAACACACACACAGATGATACAATAGAGTCACACATCACAACAACACACACACACACTGATGATACAATAGAGTCACACATCACAACAACACACACACACACTGATGATACAATAGAGTCATACATCAAAACAACACACACACACTGATGATACAATAGAGTCACACATCACAACAACACACACACACTGATGATACAATAGAGTCACACATCACAACAACACTCACACACTGATGATACAATATAGTCATACATCACAACAACACACACACACTGATGATACAATAGAGTCACACATCACAACAACACACACACACAGTGATGATACAATAGAGTCACACATCACAACAACACACACACACTGATGATACAAAAGAGTCACACATCACAACAACACACACACACTGATGATACAATAGAGTCATACATCACAACAACACACACACAATGATGATACAATAGAGTCACACATCACAACAACACACACACTGATGATACAATAGAGTCACACATCACAACAACACACACACACACTGATGATACAAAAGAGTCACACATCACAACAACACACACACACTGATGATACAATAGAGTCACACATCACAACAATAAACACACAATGATGATACAATAGAGTCACACATCACAACAACAAACACACACTGATGATACAATAGAGTCACACATCACAACAACACACACACACTGATGATACAATAGAGTCACACATCACAACAACACACACACACTGATGATACAATAGAGTCACACATCACAACAACAACACACACACTGATGATACAATAGAGTCACACATCACAACAACAAACACACACTGATGATACAATAGAGTCACACATCACAACAACACACACACACTGATGATACAATAGAGTCACACATCACAACAACACACACACACTGATGATACAATAGAGTCACACGTCACAACAACACACACACACTGATGACACAAAAGAGACACACTTTAGTTCAACTTTTCAACAGTTTTTCATAAACCTTGCTTTGAAAACAAACAACAGTTCACCAAACAGGCTTCATTCACCTCCAGGATATGTTGAAAACTTCACTATGAATTCAGGAAAATGTGTTTTCCTGGCGTTGAGGTACTTTTGTAGAACGTGGGACGAGAAGCTCCGGCAGAAGCTTGGCAACCAAACCTTCCTGTCGGGGACAGAGATGGAAGCCAAGCTTCTGGTCCAGCCTGGTTAGAATCTTTTTTCATTTTTACCAAAACACTCGCGGCCCGAACAAAACCTGGATTCATTCATCGCTTTATTTGACCAAACACCTTCGTTCTGAGTCCACTCCTGGTCCCGGATCATCTCCGTACTCAGTGACCTTGGAGGGTCACGCCATCGTTCGGACGGCGACTAATAATATGTGTTGATTCAACGAGACCTACTGTATTCTCTGGACTATAAGTGTCTCCGGAGTACAAGTCGCTCCAGACATAAAATGCATAATAAAGAAGTAAAAACATATATAAGTCGCACTGGAGTATAAGTCGCATTTTTGGGGGAAATTGATTTGATAAAATCCAAGAACAGACGTGTGATCTTGAAATAAAACTAGAGGCAACAACAGAATAATGTTACGTTACATGAAGTGAGAACCTGGTATGTTAACATAACATATGAAGAGTTATTCAGAGAACTATAGCATCAATAACTAACTAGTTTACCAAACCATCCGTGTAACTCCAAATAACTCTTCATCCTCGTGTCACTTTTAAACAACTATCTAACTCCGGAGGTAGAAGATGCTTCCTCTTCTACGTGGAAATGATCAACACAGGCCTAGAGCGCCCTCTGGTGGTTTAGTGTGAGAATAACATAACGATATACTGGTAATAATGTGGTAATAACTTCACACATAAGTCGCTCCAGAGTATAAATTGAACCAAAGGCCAAAAAAAACTGCGACTTATAGTCCGGAAAATACGGTACATTTAAGAACTACTTTGTGCGAGTGAGTCTGACGACCTCGATCCACATCCAGCAGTAAAACTGTGGACCCGGTGCAAGCCTTCAGGAACAAGATCTCCACGAGGAAGTCGAGACTAAAGTGCGTCTGACAAAACCCCCGCCGAGAGGCTCGGCGCCGCGGCTCCGCTCGTGTCTTCCACACTTTGGACCGGGATGAAGAAATGTCTGAGGAACGTTGTTTACGCCAAAATACTGCTTCGCACCGACGCCGACGAAAACAGATCCTGGTGGGGTTTTTTTTTATTTCTGCTGCAATGTTTCAGCAAAACAAAAAGTAGGAAAAGATAAACAAAAGTGTTTCGACTGCGACAGCTTTGAATAATTCACTCGATGTGTCTTCTGTCACTTAGCCGGCGTCGAGTTAGCTTTCTGGAGCAGAAGGTCTCACGTCTGCAGGATCTAAGTGGACGGGGAATACCAGCAGCCTTGGTTCTGACCCGCCAGAGCTAACAGGATCATCACGCCCTCCTCCCGGCGGGGGGTCCTGAGGCGACCGACGAACCCTCTCCTCGTGAACTGACACCGGGTGAGTGTGTTAGCAGCGACTGTAGCGAGAGCCGCCGCACCTGCAGGCGTCGCCACGACAACGATCGCAACATCCGTCCGTCGCCGAGGACGACGCGACGTCACGAGACCATCCATTAACCATGAGGAGGGTCTGTCGGGTCTCAGGGGGTCCGAGGCTCTCGGTTCCATCTCACGGCTTCAGAGCAGGAGGAACATCTGACATGATGTATATTCAACAAATACATGTAATGTAATGTGGATTATTAAACTACAGTAGAACCTTGAAATAAAAACACGTTTGCTAATGAAATAAAGGTTTTGTCTTATGAAGCTAATGACGTTAAATCATGTTTTATTGTTTTGACTCTATCAATTATTATTGGCACGTTTTTACTTAAATCTCTTTCATCAGAACGTTTTTTGGTAGAACGAGCCATTCATGTACTAGGATATCAGCGCTAATGGCTACAGTGCAAATGTAAATGATTTTAATCAATCTAATATACTTCTGATTGGGTCTGACCTTCAAGTCATATAGAGATTGGAATTCTGAACTCTGATAGTAGAGTTCCGGACTCTCTACTGTGACATATATATTTATATATCGTAGTATAAATGTGTACAAACAATACATAAGAGTTTTTCAACGGGTTTTTAAAGTCACTTTTAACCTTTTTCGACCCATTTGCATTAAGAATATATAAAAAAGTTGTTATTACATGTTCAAATATTTTATTTTGTTTAATTATCTTGTTATTATGTTGGATTAAAATGAATAAAAACCCATATGATTATATAATGTTTATTATCATTAATACACATTTTACAGTAATTAGTTTGATAATTGATTGACAAAAATAGTATTTTAAAAATATATACATCAACGGTTGTGTAATTACAAGCATACTCAATTAACTTTATGTATTGATTGTACAAGTACACAATAATACCCATTAATATACTTTAGGTTAAAGTATATGGAAACAATAAGAATTAATATTATTGTCATGATTGTCAAAGTAAAGATGTTTTAAAGTATTTAATTCTTAAATTGAAAACGGTTATTTTGTGTCAAAAACAGAAACTAAAAACTCATCTTCTCTATAAATAATGTGTATAAATCACTGTAATTACACATTTTTATTGATTTGATTTTGTAAGATCACACAATAAAATACGTTACTTTGTTTTCTACACGTACATAATTAAAAAATATCGTTATGAAATAGAAAAAACTTTACTTTTTCAAGTAAGAACTGGAAAAAAGGGACAAAATGAAGTGTAATCCATGAATAGAGCAAACATCACATTTTCCAAATACGATAAATGTAAAAAGATATTCTTAAAAACTACTTAAAGTACACGGAACAGGTTTTTGTTCTGTTGACCGAGTGCGACTGAATTTACCTAATAAACAACTAAATATAAACTCATTCTTTATTTTCCATTCACTGCTCTGTCCTCAAAGAGAAGTTATGATTTCTCATAATTAAATGTTTAGAAGAAACAACTGATAAATGAGCCTCCAAGGATGGAACTCATGTCACTATTTGAATCAGAGGTTCTGATCTCATCCCACCTCCATGGTTGGATGAGCAGCTCCTGCTGTCGAGCGAACAAACAAGAGTCAAACACATCAACGTTGAACCTCTCGGTCCAGAAGGTCGTCCAGAATCCAACCTCCTCCACGGGAGGATCTCAGAAGCCCATAAACTCTAAGCTCCGTCACCGTCGCTCAGAACATTGGAAGCACGACCTCCAGCTGTCGAGAACGATAGCGGATAATTCAGACGAAACCGTCGAGGGTCCGCGGGACTGTCGGGGGTCCACGGGACTGTCGGGGGTCCACGGGACTGTCGGGGGTACACGGGACTGTCGGGGGTCCACGGGACTGTCGGGGGTCCACGGGACTGTCGGGGGTCCACGGGACTGTCGGGGGTCCACGGGGGGAACGAAGGCTCCACGGGGGGAACGAAGGCTCCGCAGAAACAAGACGAGAGGCTCAGCAGGAGGGAAACGACTCCTGGCAGCAGGAGGTCCAGAAGACACTGGGAGATGTTTGGCTGCTGACAGCTGACATCCGGAGCCCAGAGACGACCGGACTTGAGAGGTCAACGAGTGACCTTTGGCCTGAAAGATCGGCAGAACGAGACGACCTCGAGCGAGAATCCACGTCCGACGGGAAGAAGATTCACGTCAGCGTTTCTTGACAAAACAGTGTTTTCTGAAGGTGTTTCTTCTCTGGTTCAACATCTGGACAACATCTGAGCGAGTCAAGCCTCCTTCATCGTCCTCGTGTCCTCCTCGTGTCCTCCTCGTGTCCTCCTCATCGCCTCCTCGTGTCCTCCTCATGTCCTCCTCGTGTCCTCCTCATGTCCTCCTCGTGTCCTCCTCATCGCCTCCTCGTGTCCTCCTCATGTCCTCCTCGTGTCCTCCTCATCGCCTCCTCGTGTCCTCCTCATGTCCTCCTCGTGTCCTCCTCATGTCCTCCTCGTGTCCTCCTCATCGCCTCCTCGTGTCCTCCTCATGTCCTCCTCGTGTCCTCCTCGTGTCCTCCTAGTGTCCTCCTCGTGTCCTCCTCGTGTCCTCCTAGTGTCCTCCTAGTGTCCTCCTCGTGTCCTCCTCGTGTCCTCCTAGTGTCCTCCTAGTGTCCTCCTCGTGTCCTCCTAGTGTCCTCCTAGTGTCCTCCTCGTGTCCTCCTCGTGTCCTCCTCGTGTCCTCCTCGTGTCCTCCTCGTGTCCTCCTCGTGTCCTCCTAGTGTCCTACTCGTGTCCTCCTCGTATCCTCCTCGTGTCCTCCTCGTGTCCTCCACGTGTCCTCCTCGTGTCCTCCTCGTGTCCTCCACGTGTCCTCCTCGTGTCCTCCTCGTGTCCTCCTCGTGTCCTCCACGTGTCCTCCTCGTGTCCTCCTAGTGTCCTCCTCGTGTCCTCCTCATGTCCTCCTCATGTCCTCCTCATGTCCTCCTCATGTCCTCCTTGTGTCCTCCTCATGTCCTCCTCGTGTTGAATGACGAGGTTCTTATAATCCCTTCGAACTATTGAATGACGAGGTTCTTATAATCCCTTCGAACTATTGAATGACGAGGTTCTTATAATCCCTTCAAACCATTGAATGACGAGGTTCTTATAATCCCTTCGAACTATTGAATGACGAGGTTCTTATAATCCCTTCGAACCATTGAATGACGAGGTTCTTATAATCCCTTCGAACTATTGAATAGTGAGGTTCTTATAATCCCTTCGAACCATTGAATGACGAGGTTCTTATAATCCCTTAGAACTATTGAATGACGCGGTTCTTATAATCCCTTCGAACTATTGAATAGTGAGGTTCTTATAATCCCTTCGAACTATTGAATGACGAGGTTCTTATAATCCCTTCGAACTATTGAATGACGAGGTTCTTATAATCCCTTCGAACTATTGAATGACGAGGTTCTTATAATCCCTTCGAACTATTGAATGACGAGGTTCTTATAATCCCTTCGAACTATTGAATGACGAGGTTCTTATAATCCCTTCGAACTATTGAATGACGAGGTTCTTATAATCCCTTCGAACTATTGAATAGTGAGGTTCTTATAATCCCTTCGAACCATTGAATGACGAGGTTCTTATAATCCCTTCGAACCATTGAATGACGAGGTTCTTATAATCCCTTCGAACTATTGAATGACGAGGTTCTTATAATCCCTTCGAACTATTGAATGACGAGGTTCTTATAATCCCTTCGAACTATTGAATGACGAGGTTCTTATAATCCTGTTGAACCATTGAACGACGAGGTTCTTATAATCCCTTCGAACCATTGAATGACGAGGTTCTTATAATCCCTTCGAACTATTGAATGACGAGGTTCTTATAATCCCTTCGAACCATTGAATGACGAGGTTCTTATAATCCCTTCAAACCATTGAACGACGAGGTTCTTATAATCCCTTCGAACTATTGAACAACGAGGTTCTTATAATCCCTTCGAACCATTGAATGACGAGGTTCTTATAATCCCTTCAAACCATTGAACGACGAGGTTCTTATAATCCCTTCGAACTATTGAACAACGAGGTTCTTATAATCCCTTCGAACCATTGAATGACGAGGTTCTTATAATCCCGTCGAACCATTGATGAGGCTCTTATAATCCCTTCGAACCATTGAATGACGAGGTTCTTATAATCCCTTCGAACTATTGAATGACGAGGTTCTTATAATCCCTTCAAACTATTGAACAACGAGGTTCTTATAATCCCATCGAACCATTGAATGACGAGGTTCTTATAATCCCTTCGAACCATTGAATGACGAGGTTCTTATAATCCCTTCGAACTACTGAACGACGAGGTTCTTATAATCCCTTCGAACTATTGAATGACGAGGTTCTTATAATCCCTTCGAACCATTGAATGACGAGGTTCTTATAATCCCTTCGAACCATTGAATGACGAGGTTCTTATAATCCCTTCGAACCATTGAATGACGAGGTTCTTATAATCCCTTCAAACTATTGAACAACGAGGTTCTTATAATCCCATCGAACCATTGAATGACGAGGTTCTTATAATCCCTTCGAACCATTGAATGACGAGGTTCTTATAATCCCTTCGAACTACTGAACGACGAGGTTCTTATAATCCCTTCGAACCATTGAATGACGAGGTTCTTATAATCCCTTCGAACCATTGAATGACGAGGTTCTTATAATCCCTTCGAACCATTGAATGACGAGGTTCTTATAATCCCTTCGAACTACTGAACGACGAGGTTCTTATAATCCCTTCGAACTATTGAACGACGAGGTTCTTATAATCCCTTCGAACTATTGAATGACGAGGTTCTTATAATCCCTTCGAACTATTGAATGACGAGGTTCTTATAATCCCTTCGAACTATTGAATGACGAGGTTCTTATAATCCCTTCGAACTATTGAACGACGAGGTTCTTATAATCCCTTCGAACCATTGAATGACGAGGTTCTTATAATCCCTTCGAACTATTGAATGACGAGGTTCTTATAATCCCTTCGAACCATTGAATGACGAGGTTCTTATAATCCCTTCGAACTATTGAATGACGAGGTTCTTATAATCCCTTCGAACTATTGAATGACGAGGTTCTTATAATCCCTTCGAACCATTGATGAGGTTCTTATAATCCCTTCGAACTATTGAATGACGAGGTTCTTATAATCCCTTCGAACCATTGAATGACGAGGTTCTTATAATCCCTTCGAACCATTGATGAGGTTCTTATAATCCCTTCGAACTATTGAATAGTGAGGTTCTTATAATCCCTTCGAACCATTGAATGACGAGGTTCTTATAATCCCTTCGAACCATTGAATGACGAGGTTCTTATAATCCCTTCGAACTATTGAATGACGAGGTTCTTATAATCCCTTCGAACTATTGAATGACGAGGTTCTTATAATCCCTTCGAACCATTGATGAGGTTCTTATAATCCCTTCGAACTATTGAATGACGAGGTTCTTATAATCCCTTCGAACCATTGAATGACGAGGTTCTTATAATCCCTTCGAATCATTGATGAGGTTCTTATAATCCCTTCGAACTATTGAATAGTGAGGTTCTTATAATCCCTTCGAACTATTGAATGACGAGGTTCTTATAATCCCTTCGAACCATTGATGAGGTTCTTATAATCCCTTCGAACTATTGAATAGTGAGGTTCTTATAATCCCTTCGAACCATTGAATGACGAGGTTCTTATAATCCCTTCGAACCATTGATGAGGTTCTTATAATCCCTTCGAACTATTGAATAGTGAGGTTCTTATAATCCCTTCGAATCATTGAACGACGAGGTTCTTATAATCCCGTCGAACCATTGAATGACGAGGTTCTTATAATCCCTTCGAACCATTGATGAGGCTCTTATAATCCAGACCGTTTCGCTCCCAATCCTGGGATAAGATCCTCGTGGTTCAACACGAACACCATGTTCTTCCAAACGTTCTTCAATCACAACGACTTCTTATGGAGGTAGATTTGATGTCTGCGTCGCAGGAAGACTCACGTGTGGCGAAGGATCTTCGGGCAGCTTTAATTTCCTCCAGCGGGAGATTAGATAGGATGTGGCAGATCAGTGCGCACACGGCTGGATTAATTAGCTGCAGTGGTTCCTGCGTCTTCAAGTTTTATCTCATGTAAATGCAAATGTGTTGAGATGATTTAAACTGATCATCACTGACTCTTGTTCTAGTGTTTGACTTTCTCTTAAAGACTCAAAACATACATCACGTCACAAGAATCTTTACTGCAGTTACTAATGCATCATTTCAATCATGGTCAAACAATTTTCAACTATAATCCAACAATTTTCAACTATAATCAAACAATTTTCAACTATAATCCAACAATTTTCAACTATAATCCAACAATTTTCAACTATAATCAAACAATTTTCAACTATAATCCAACAATTTTCAACTAGAATCAAACAATTTTCAACTAGAATCAAACAATTTTCAACTATAATCAAACCATTTTCAACTATAATCAAACAATTTTCAACTATAATCCAACAATTTTCAACTATAATCCAACAATTTTCAACTATAATCAAACAATTTTCAACTATAATCCAACAATTTTCAACTATAATCAAACCATTTTCAACTATAATCAAACAATTTTCAACTATAATCAAACCATTTTCAACTATAATCCAACAATTTTCAACTATAATCAAACAATTTTCAACTATAATCCAACAATTTTCAACTATAATCAAACAATTTTCAACTATAATCAAACAATTTTCAACTATAATCAAACAATTTTCAACTATAATCAAACAATTTTCAACTATAATCCAACAATTTTCAACTATAATCCAACAATTTTCAACTATAATCAAACAATTTTCAACTATAATCCAACAATTTTCAACTATAATCAAACCATTTTCAACTATAATCCAACAATTTTCAACTATAATCAAACCATTTTCAACTATAATCCAACAATTTTCAACTATAATCAAACAATTTTCAACTATAATCCAACAATTTTCAACTATAATCAAACAATTTTCAACTATAATCCAACAATTTTCAACTATAATCAAACAATTTTCAACTATAATCAAACAATTTTCAACTAGAATCAAACAATTTTCAACTATAATCCAACAATTTTCAACTATAATCAAACCATTTTCAACTATAATCAAACAATTTTCAACTAGAATCAAACAATTTTCAACTAGAATCAAACAATTTTCAACTATAATCCAACAATTTTCAACTATAATCCAACAATTTTCAACTATAATCAAACAATTTTGAACTAAAATCCAACAATTTTCAACTATAATCAAACAATTTTGAACTAAAATCCAACAATTTTCAACTATAATCAAACGATTTTCAACTATAATCCAACAATTTTCAACTATAATCAAACAATTTTCAACTATAATCAAACAATTTTCAACTATAATCAAACGATTTTCAACTATAATCAAACGATTTTCAACTATAATCCAACAATTTTCAACTATAATCAAACAATTTTCAACTAAAATCCAACAATTTTCAACTATAATCAAACGATTTTCAACTATAATCCAACAATTTTCAACTATAATCAAACAATTTTCAACTATAATCAAACAATTTTCAACTATAATCAAACGATTTTCAACTATAATCAAACGATTTTCAACTATAATCCAACAATTTTCAACTATAATCAAACAATTTTCAACTAAAATCCAACGATTTTCAACTATAATCCAACAATTTTCAACTATAATCAAACAATTTTCAACTATAATCAAACAATTTTCAACTATAATCAAACGATTTTCAACTATAATCAAACGATTTTCAACTATAATCCAACAATTTTCAACTATAATCAAACAATTTTCAACTATAATCAAACGATTTTCAACTATAATCCAACAATTTTCAACTATAATCAAACAATTTTCAACTATAATCAAACAATTTTCAACTATAATCAAACGATTTTCAACTATAATCAAACGATTTTCAACTATAATCCAACAATTTTCAACTATAATCAAACAATTTTCAACTAAAATCCAACAATTTTCAACTATAATCAAACGATTTTCAACTATAATCCAACAATTTTGAACTATAATCAAACAATTTTCAACTATAATCAAACGATTTTCAACTATAATCCAACAATTTTCAACTATAATCAAACAATTTTCAACTTTAATCAAACAATTTTCAACTATAATCAAACAATTTCCAACTAAAATCAAACAATTTTCAACTATAATCAAACAATTTTCAACTATAATCAAACAATTTTCAACTATAATCAAACAATTTTCAACTATAATCAAACGATTTTCAACTATAATCAAACAATTTTCAACTATAATCAAACAATTTTCAACTATAATCAAACGATTTTCAACTATAATCAAACGATTTTCAACTATAATCCAACAATTTTCAACTATAATCAAACAATTTTCAACTAAAATCCAACAATTTTCAACTATAATCAAACGATTTTCAACTATAATCCAACAATTTTCAACTATAATCAAACAATTTTCAACTATAATCAAACAATTTTCAACTATAATCAAACGATTTTCAACTATAATCAAACGATTTTCAACTATAATCCAACAATTTTCAACTATAATCAAACAATTTTCAACTAAAATCCAACAATTTTCAACTATAATCAAACGATTTTCAACTATAATCCAACAATTTTCAACTATAATCAAACAATTTTCAACTATAATCAAACAATTTTCAACTATAATCAAACGATTTTCAACTATAATCAAACGATTTTCAACTATAATCCAACAATTTTCAACTATAATCAAACAATTTTCAACTATAATCAAACGATTTTCAACTATAATCCAACAATTTTCAACTATAATCAAACAATTTTCAACTATAATCAAACAATTTTCAACTATAATCAAACGATTTTCAACTATAATCAAACGATTTTCAACTATAATCCAACAATTTTCAACTATAATCAAACAATTTTCAACTAAAATCCAACAATTTTCAACTATAATCAAACGATTTTCAACTATAATCCAACAATTTTGAACTATAATCAAACAATTTTCAACTATAATCAAACGATTTTCAACTATAATCCAACAATTTTCAACTATAATCAAACGATTTTCAACTATAATCCAACAATTTTCAACTATAATCAAACAATTTTCAACTATAATCAAACCATTTTCAACTATAATCAAACAATTTTCAACTATAATCCAACAATTTTCAACTATAATCCAACAATTTTCAACTATAATCAAACAATTTTCAACTATAATCCAACAATTTTCAACTATAATCAAACCATTTTCAACTATAATCAAACAATTTTCAACTATAATCAAACCATTTTCAACTATAATCCAACAATTTTCAACTATAATCAAACAATTTTCAACTATAATCCAACAATTTTCAACTATAATCAAACAATTTTCAACTATAATCAAACAATTTTCAACTATAATCAAACAATTTTCAACTATAATCAAACAATTTTCAACTATAATCCAACAATTTTCAACTATAATCCAACAATTATCAACTATAATCAAACAATTTTCAACTATAATCCAACAATTTTCAACTATAATCCAACAATTTTCAACTATAATCAAACAATTTTCAACTATAATCCAACAATTTTCAACTATAATCAAACCATTTTCAACTATAATCCAACAATTTTCAACTATAATCAAACCATTTTCAACTATAATCCAACAATTTTCAACTATAATCAAACAATTTTCAACTATAATCCAACAATTTTCAACTATAATCAAACAATTTTCAACTATAATCCAACAATTTTCAACTATAATCAAACAATTTTCAACTATAATCAAACAATTTTCAACTAGAATCAAACAATTTTCAACTATAATCCAACAATTTTCAACTATAATCAAACCATTTTCAACTATAATCAAACAATTTTCAACTAGAATCAAACAATTTTCAACTAGAATCAAACAATTTTCAACTATAATCCAACAATTTTCAACTATAATCCAACAATTTTCAACTATAATCAAACAATTTTGAACTAAAATCCAACAATTTTCAACTATAATCAAACAATTTTGAACTAAAATCCAACAATTTTCAACTATAATCAAACGATTTTCAACTATAATCCAACAATTTTCAACTATAATCAAACAATTTTCAACTATAATCAAACAATTTTCAACTATAATCAAACGATTTTCAACTATAATCAAACGATTTTCAACTATAATCCAACAATTTTCAACTATAATCAAACAATTTTCAACTAAAATCCAACAATTTTCAACTATAATCAAACGATTTTCAACTATAATCCAACAATTTTCAACTATAATCAAACAATTTTCAACTATAATCAAACAATTTTCAACTATAATCAAACGATTTTCAACTATAATCAAACGATTTTCAACTATAATCCAACAATTTTCAACTATAATCAAACAATTTTCAACTAAAATCCAACGATTTTCAACTATAATCCAACAATTTTCAACTATAATCAAACAATTTTCAACTATAATCAAACAATTTTCAACTATAATCAAACGATTTTCAACTATAATCAAACGATTTTCAACTATAATCCAACAATTTTCAACTATAATCAAACAATTTTCAACTATAATCAAACGATTTTCAACTATAATCCAACAATTTTCAACTATAATCAAACAATTTTCAACTATAATCAAACAATTTTCAACTATAATCAAACGATTTTCAACTATAATCAAACGATTTTCAACTATAATCCAACAATTTTCAACTATAATCAAACAATTTTCAACTAAAATCCAACAATTTTCAACTATAATCAAACGATTTTCAACTATAATCCAACAATTTTGAACTATAATCAAACAATTTTCAACTATAATCAAACGATTTTCAACTATAATCCAACAATTTTCAACTATAATCAAACAATTTTCAACTTTAATCAAACAATTTTCAACTATAATCAAACAATTTCCAACTAAAATCAAACAATTTTCAACTATAATCAAACAATTTTCAACTATAATCAAACAATTTTCAACTATAATCAAACAATTTTCAACTATAATCAAACGATTTTCAACTATAATCAAACAATTTTCAACTATAATCAAACAATTTTCAACTATAATCAAACGATTTTCAACTATAATCAAACGATTTTCAACTATAATCCAACAATTTTCAACTATAATCAAACAATTTTCAACTAAAATCCAACAATTTTCAACTATAATCAAACGATTTTCAACTATAATCCAACAATTTTCAACTATAATCAAACAATTTTCAACTATAATCAAACAATTTTCAACTATAATCAAACGATTTTCAACTATAATCAAACGATTTTCAACTATAATCCAACAATTTTCAACTATAATCAAACAATTTTCAACTAAAATCCAACAATTTTCAACTATAATCAAACGATTTTCAACTATAATCCAACAATTTTCAACTATAATCAAACAATTTTCAACTATAATCAAACAATTTTCAACTATAATCAAACGATTTTCAACTATAATCAAACGATTTTCAACTATAATCCAACAATTTTCAACTATAATCAAACAATTTTCAACTATAATCAAACGATTTTCAACTATAATCCAACAATTTTCAACTATAATCAAACAATTTTCAACTATAATCAAACAATTTTCAACTATAATCAAACGATTTTCAACTATAATCAAACGATTTTCAACTATAATCCAACAATTTTCAACTATAATCAAACAATTTTCAACTAAAATCCAACAATTTTCAACTATAATCAAACGATTTTCAACTATAATCCAACAATTTTGAACTATAATCAAACAATTTTCAACTATAATCAAACGATTTTCAACTATAATCCAACAATTTTCAACTATAATCAAACAATTTTCAACTTTAATCAAACAATTTTCAACTATAATCAAACAATTTCCAACTAAAATCAAACAATTTTCAACTAGAATCAAACAATTTTCAACTATAATCAAACAATTTTCAACTATAATCAAACAATTTTCAACTATAATCCAACAATTTTCAACTATAATCAAACCATTTTCAACTATAATCCAACAATTTTCAACTATAATCAAACCATTTTCAACTATAATCCAACAATTTTCAACTATAATCAAACAATTTTCAACTATAATCCAACAATTTTCAACTATAATCCAACAATTTTCAACTATAATCAAACAATTTTCAACTATAATCAAACAATTTTCAACTAGAATCAAACAATTTTCAACTATAATCAAACAATTTTCAAGTATAATCCAACAATTTTCAACTATAATCCAACAATTTTCAACTATAATCAAACAATTTTCAACTATAATCCAACAATTTTCAACTATAATCAAACCATTTTCAACTATAATCCAACAATTTTCAACTATAATCAAACCATTTTCAACTATAATCCAACAATTTTCAACTATAATCAAACAATTTTCAACTATAATCAAACAATTTTCAACTATAATCAAACAATTTTCAACTAGAATCAAACAATTTTCAACTATAATCAAACAATTTTCAACTATAATCAAACAATTTTCAACTATAATCAAACAATTTTCAACTAGAATCAAACAATTTTCAACTAGAATCAAACAATTTTCAACTATAATCAAACAATTTTCAACTATAATCAAACAATTTTCAACTATAATCAAACAATTTTCAACTAGAATCAAACAATTTTCAACTATAATCAAACAATTTTCAACTATAATCAAACAATTTTCAACTATAATCAAACAATTTTCAACTAGAATCAAACAATTTTCAACTAGAATCAAACAATTTTCAACTATAATCAAACAATTTTCAACTATAATCAAACAATTTTCAACTATAATCAAACAATTTTCAACTAGAATCAAACAATTTTCAACTAGAATCAAACAATTTTCAACTATAATCAAACAATTTTCAACTATAATCAAACAATTTTCAACTATAATCAAACAATTTTCAACTAGAATCAAACAATTTTCAACTAGAATCAAACAATTTTCAACTATAATCAAACAATTTTCAACTATAATCAAACAATTTTCAACTAAATGAGAGACAAGTTCATTTCAGGCGGTCATTATGGTCACGAGTCGATCATATAAGTCACACTCAAGTGTAAACAAGCGACAGTCAGTGTTGATCTGCAGGTGTTTGTGTGAAGAATGAAGCTTTTATGGATCGACATCAATTTAAACGAGGAATAAAAACGTGTCATTAACTGCAGCTTCACCGTTCGTCACTTTTATCATCAGCACATCAGGTTCTGTCATCAGGAAACGACTGTAGCAGCAAAATGATGATCCTTTGTGAGAGTTTTGATGTTTGACACGATCAATTATGACAAGAACAATAGATTTGTCGTAGATTGTTTGTTCACTGAAGGATTCGAGTTTGATGAGTTACTGTCTTTGAAAGAACCATCAACCACGTCAGAGCCGAGTATAGGATAAAGATCCATGATCTTACATCTTACTCTTCTAATACTCTTTTAATACTCTTCTATACTCTTCACATACTCTTCCAATACTCTTCTATACTCTTCCAATACTCTTCTAATACTCTTCCAATACTCTTCTATACTCTTCCCATACTCTTCCAATACTCTTCTATACTCTTCCATTACTCTTCTAATACTATTCTATACTCTTCTATACTCTTCTATACTCTTCCATTACTCTTCTAATACTCTTTTAATACTCTTCCAATACTCTTCTAATACTCTGCCAATACTCTTCTATACTCTTCTATACTCTTCCATTACTCTTCTATACTCTTCTATACTCTTCCATTACTCTTCTAATACTCTTTTAATACTCTTCCAATACTCTTCTAATACTCTTCCAATACTCTTCTATACTCTTCTATACTCTTCCATTACTCTTCTAATACTATTCTATACTCTTCTATACTCTTCCATTACTCTTCCAATACTCTTCCAATACTATTCTATACTCTTATATACTCTTCTATACTCTTCCATTACTCTTCCAATACTCTTCCAATACTCTTCCAATACTCTTCCATTACTCTTCCATTACTCTTCTAATACTCTTCTATACTCTTCCATTACTCTTCCAATACTCTTCCAATACTCTACTATAATCTTCCAATACTCTACTATACTCTTCCATTACTCTTCCAATACTCTTCAATACTCTTCAATACTCTTACATACTCTACTATACTCTACTATACTTTTCCATACTCTACTTTAATCCACTATACTCTTCTAATACTCTTCTAATACACTTCCTTACTTTTCTAATACTCTACTTTACTCTCCTATAGTCTTCCAATAGTCTTTCACATTCTACCATTCTTTGCTACACTTTTCTATACTCTTCTGTACTCTACTATACTGTACTATACTTTTCTATACTCTTCTAATACTCTTCTATACTCTACTATGCTCTTCTACACTCTACTCAATCGTATACTCTGACCACGAACACAACTACACAAGAGTGTTGCTGTTCACAAGATATTTTCCTTCACCACAGGATCCTAAGAAACACAGATTGGTGTCAAGCGAGCGCAGAGACGATGATGAACAGATGAAAGATGGAGCAGGAGGACGAGATGGCGTCGGTCGGGAAGGAAAGAAAGAGAGAGTGGATTGAACAGCTAAAGAATGGTGGAGGGATGAAGAAGAAGAGTTTAATATGCCAGAGGCGACGCAGCAGGAGAAGAGAACGTGATGAAAAGATCCATTGAAAAGAATCATGTTGGAATAAACTGACGAGTAATTTGTTTTAATTGATCATTAAAGTTTATTTGTTCTCAGTGAAAACACCTGAACTGATCGTACATGTCTTTTGGTTCATGTGTTTTACTACAGTATACACAACACACAGTAGTTTGTCAAATATTGATCCAATTTGTATCACCATATTGCTGTATTGATATATTTTTTAGATCTTTTATGATTAGTACTTCAATAAAGTGCATATACATTCAAATCATTTTTAATATTTGCAAACTATCACAGCATTAGTTCATTTTTGTGTCGCAACTTTCGGCCTCTAGATGGCAGCAGTCATCACGTCCTCCGCAGATAAGTGAAGAATGAGATCCTGTCAATGGAGAGAGGACGACAGGATACAGTGATGACTGAGGACGAGAGGATACAGTGATGACTGAGGACGAGAGGATACAGTGATGACTGAGGACGAGAGGATACAGTGATGACTGAGGACGAGAGGATACAGTGATGACTGAGGACGAGAGGATACAGTGATGACTGAGGACGAGAGGATACAGTGATGACTGAGGACGAGAGGATACAGTGATGACTGAGGGCGAGAGGATACAGTGATGACTGAGGACGAGAGGATACAGTGATGACTGAGGACGAGAGGATACAGTGATGACTGAGGGCGAGAGGATACAGTGATGACTGAGGACTAAAGGATACAGTGATGACTGAGGGCGAGAGGATACAGTGATGACTGAGGACGAGAGGATACAGTGATGACTGAGGACGAGAGGATACAGTGATGACTGAGGGCGAGAGGATACAGTGATGACTGAGGACTAAAGGATACAGTGATGACTGAGGGCGAGAGGATACAGTGATGACTGAGGACGAGAGGATACAGTGATGACTGAGGACGAGAGGATACAGTGATGACTGAGGACGAGAGGATACAGTGATGACTGAGGGCGACAGGATACAGTGATGACTGAGGACGAGAGGATACAGTGATGACTGAGGACGAGAGGATACAGTGATGACTGAGGACGAGAGGATACAGTGATGACTGAGGGCGAGAGGATACAGTGATGACTGAGGACGAGAGGATACAGTGATGACTGAGGACGAGAGGATACAGTGATGACTGAGGACGAGAGGATACAGTGATGACTGAGGACTAAAGGATACAGTGATGACTGAGGGCGAGAGGATACAGTGATGACTGAGGACAACAGGATACAGTGATGACTGAGGGCGAGAGGATACAGTGATGACTGAGGACTAAAGGATACAGTGATGACTGAGGACGAGAGGATACAGTGATGACTGAGGACGAGAGGATACAGTGATGACTGAGGACTAAAGGATACAGTGATGACTGAGGGCGAGAGGATACAGTGATGACTGAGGACAACAGGATATAGTGATGACTGAGGGCGAGAGGATACAGTGATGACTGAGGACGAGAGGATACAGTGATGACTGAGGACGAGAGGATACAGTGATGACTGAGGGCGAGAGGATACAGTGATGACTGAGGACGAGAGGATACAGTGATGACTGAGGACGAGAGGATACAGTGATGACTGAGGACGAGAGGATACAGTGATGACTGAGGACGAGAGGATACAGTGATGACTGAGGGTGAGAGGATACAGTGATGACTGAGGACGAGAGGATACAGTGATGACCGAGGACGAGAGGATACAGTGATGACTGAGGGCGAGAGGATACAGTGATGACTGAGGACGAGAGGATACAGTGATGACTGAGGACGAGAGGATACAGTGATGACTGAGGGCGAGAGGATACAGTGATGACTGAGGACGAGAGGATACAGTGATGACTGAGGGCGAGAGGATACAGTGATGACCGAGGACGAGAGGATACAGTGATGACTGAGGACGAGAGGATACAGTGATGACCGAGGACGAGAGGATACAGTGATGACCGAGGACGAGAGGATACAGTGATGACTGAGGACGAGAGGATACAGTGATGACTGAGGACGAGAGGATACAGTGATGACCGAGGACGAGAGGATACAGTGATGACCGAGGATGAGAGGATACAGTGATGACTGAGGACGAGAGGATACAGTGATGACTGAGGACGAGAGGATACAGTAAGTCCAGCAAAGCCAGTGTTTGGACATATTTTAGTTTGAAAACAAATGAAAGCAGTTACCACATCATGTACATATTACCACATCATGTACATATTACCACAGCATTTACATATTATCACATCATGTACATATTACCACACCATGTATATATTACCACATCATGTACATATTACCACACCATGTACATATTACAACATCATGACCATACTACCCTATCATGTACATAATACCACATCATGTACATAATACCACATCATGTATATATTATCACATCATGTACATATTACCACACCATGTACATATTACCACATCATTTAGATATTATCACATCATGTACATATTACCACACCATGTATATATTACCACATCATGTACATATTACCACATCATGTACATATTACCACATCATGACCATACTACCACATCATGTACATAATACCACATCATGTACATATTATCACATCATGTACATATTACCACACCATGTACATATTACCACACCATGTACATATTACCACATCATGACCATACTACCACATCATGTACATATTACCACACCATGTATATATTACCACATCATGTACATATTACCACACCATGTACATATTACCACATCATGACCATACTACCACATCATGTACATATTACCACATCATGTACATATTACCACACCATGTATATATTACCACATCATGTACATATTACCACACCATGTATATATTACCACATCATGTACATATTACCACACCATGTACATATTACCACACCATGTACATATTACCACATCATGACCATACTACCACATCATGTACATATTACCACACCATGTACATATTACCACATCATGTACATATTACCACACCATGTATATATTACCACATCATGTACATATTACCACATCATGTACATATTACCACACCATGTATATATTACCACATCATGTACATATTACCACACCATGTACATATTACCACATCATGACCATACTACCACATCATGTACATATTACCACACCATGTACACAGTACCACACCATGTACATATTACCACATCATGTACATATTACCACACCATGTACACAGTACCACACCATGTACATATTACCACACCATGTACATATTACCACACCATGTACACAGTACCAAACCATGTACATTAGCATGTAGCAGCTAAACCGAGCCACGATCGAATGCTAAAGACCGCGAACGGTAAATACAGATGAAAAGCTTCCGTCGACCATCGAACCAAATGGATTATCATTGTCGGAGATTTGACGAGGATTAGTTAACGGGATTATTACTAGTTATGCTGCAGCGCTGAGCCGTGAATAAAGGCCCGTGTGGGTGTTTATGATGCGGATCATCGAGATCAGAGTCGCTGCTGTGTTGCTGCAGGAATGAGCCTCAGATAATAACCGTGGCGTCAAAATATCACCTGCTTCTTCTGAAGGAATTACTCACCATTAAAGTTCATACTATTCATGGCAGGAGGACGAGTCACAGCTACAAGAAGAACATGTTTTTAATATGATTAGTACGAGCATAATACACCACATATTGGTATATTTATTTAAGGCTTTAATTCCAGGAGGACTTCCTGTTATGAAAACTGTTCGGCATTCAGTACAGACGTCACGATACTCGTTAAAATATTCGACAGACTTTGTTTTCGATACCAAAAGGATAAAATAAAGACCTGATATTTAAAATATATATTTAACCAGAATAAACTCTGTTCCAGCATTTAACTTTGGAGTATCCAAAAGTATCGATCATTTTGAACTTGTCACCCACACAATACTACACATATATACTTGTTACTACACTATCACAACACCAGAGTCAAGTACTGGACAATACTACACATATATACTTGTTACTACACTATCACAACACCAGACTCAAGTACTCAACAATACTACACATATATACTTGTTACTACACTATCACAACACCAGAGTCAAGTACTCAACAATACTACACATATATACTTGTTACGACACTATCACAACACCAGAGTCAAGTACTCAACAATACTACACATATATACTTGTTACTACACTATCACAACACCAGAGTCAAGTACTGGACAATACTACACATATATACTTGTTACTACACTATCACAACACCAGAGTCAAGTACTGGACAATACTACACATATATACTTGTTACTACACTATCACAACACCAGACTCAAGTACTCAACAATACTACACATATATACTTGTTACTACACTATCACAACACCAGAGTCAAGTACTCAACAATACTACACATATATACTTGTTACTACACTATCACAACACCAGAGTCAAGTAAGTAAGTAAGTAAGTAAGTAATATTTATTTATATAGCGCTTTTCGAGACCAGGGTCACAAAGCGCTTAGACAATCAAAACAATACTCAAAAAAGTACATACTTGTCATCTCAGGGTCACGGTGACCCAAAAGGCCCCGTAAAACAAATGTCATTGTTTAATCCTTTGCGTTTGCACTGCATATGTATTGATGGAAGCACAGGGAGGTCGTTGACCTTTGACCCTGAGATACCCTGAGAACACTTTGGATTCGATACTTTCGTCGACCCTTGATCCAAAGATCCACATGTTGTCTTGTATGATGTGATTCTCGACAACATTTTCGATGGTTTTGAAACGGAGAAATCGGAAAAAAAAAACGACTTCATCACGACTTCTTCTCTTTGACGAACTCCTTCTTCCTCGACTTCCTCCTCCGATCACATGACGTCGATGAGGACGTCGTGAAGAACGAGCCTCGTCAGTCCAGAGCGTCAGACTTGAAAGAGAATCTTCGACCAGGAGATTATTTATGTTGATGACAAACTCATCATTGAAGGCCAAACCTTCTGTGAGACTGAGGCGTTTTCTTCTTCTTCTCCTCCATCGCTGACGTTCACAGGATTAATGACTTTCTCTTCCTCATTAAGGAGAAACGAATCAACAGCAGCTGAAAGCTCTCCAACATGGCAGCGAAAGAATGAAGCAGTGCGTGTCTGACGCTCGTGTCGTCGCACGAATCTCACTTTAAACCCGTTTATGTTTCAACTTTCTCACTGCAGTAATACACAAGTCCTGCTCATTACACAGTAACACACACTCGAGTCTGAAACACAAACAATTTCATCTTGTAAATCCATGTTTTCTAACAACTCAAGTTCAAGGGCAGCCGTGTGGTCTCTCTGTGTTCGACTGATTATACTTTTAGAAACATATCATTGTAAAGCTGATGTTTGGACTTATTTTGGTTTGAAAACAAAAGTAGTTACGACTTCGTCAAGAGTCATGTGGTCTGTAAATACTACAACACCAGAGTCAAGTACTGGACAATACTACATATATATACTTGTTACTACATTATCACAACACCAGTGTTAAGTACTGGACAATACTACACATATATACTTGTTACTTCACTATCACAACACCAGAGTCAAGTACTGGACAATACTACACATATATACTTGTTACTACACTATCACAACACCAGAGTCAAGTACTGGACAATACTACACATATATACTTGTTACTACACTATCACAACACCAGAGTCAAGTACTGGACAATACTACACATATATACTTGTTACTACAGTATCACAACACCAGAGTCAAGTACTGGACAATACTACACATATATACTTGTTACTACACTATCACAACACCAGAGTCAAGTACTCCACAATACTACACATATATCTTTTTATAATTTCTAAATAAGTAAAAAACAAGTAGACATTTGTCTTTACTGTGACACTCGTCAGTTTAATTGTTATTAAGTGAAACACAATATTACTTGTTCTATGATGCATGTAATCCAAAGTGAAGTGATTTAATAAATCATTTATATTTTGTAAATACTTCAATCGTCCAAACTTCTCCGACTGAAAACTACAGTCAGATATAATTCTCTCAAACAAGCTTGTTTTATTATTATTAATCAATTGAATTATGACTCGTGTTTCGTTTGTTCGGTTTAAGAAAATAAAGAAAATAAATAAAGGTGTGAACTGGACTCTCTGGCGACATGTGAGGAGATGCTTCTCGGAACTCTCTCCTCTCCATGGATCTCCGTCGTCATGGTAACGTAAACAACCTGCATCCATGATATCGACGTCTGCGATCACGATGTTCGCGATCATGGCGTCCGACCGGCTTCGTGCACGAGCTCACGACCGGCTTCGTGCACGAGCTCACGACCGGCTTCGTGCACGAGCTCACGACCGGCTTCGTGCACGAGCTCACGACCGGCTGAGGCGACATCACCGCGACCACGAGACCAGGAAATAAACCCCGTTTGGTTCAAACGTGGGT
>NC_141833.1:23254134-23266634 GCF_982586985.1 Callionymus lyra
GAAACATCTGTGTTTGATGATCTACTGACTCCTTCAAGAAACATCTGTGTTTGATGATCTACTGACTCCTTCAAGAAACATCTGTGTTTGATGATCTACTGACTCCTTCAAGAAACATCTGTGTTTGATGATCTACTGACTCCTTCAAGAAACATCTGTGTTTGATGATCTACTGACTCCTTCAAGAAACATCTGTGTTTGATGATCTACTGACTCCTTCAAGAAACATCTGTGTTTGATGATCTACTGACTCCTTCAAGAAACATCTGTGTTTGATGATCTACTGACTCCTTCAAGAAACATGTGTGTTTGATGATCTACTGACTCCTTCAAGAAACATGTGTGTTTGATGATCTACTGACTCCTTCAAGAAACATCTGTGTTTGATGATCTACTGACTCCTTCAAGAAACATCTGTGTTTGATGATCTACTGACTCCTTCAAGAAACATCTGTGTTTGATGATCTACTGACTCCTTCAAGAAACATCTGTGTTTGATGATCTACTGACTCCTTCAAGAAACATCTGTGTTTGATGATCTACTGACTCCTTCAAGAAACATCTGTGTTTGATGATCTACTGACTCCTTTAAGAAACATCTGTGTTTGATGATCTACTGACTCCTTCAAGAAACATCTGTGTTTGATGATCTACTGACTCCTTTAAGAAACATCTGTGTTTGATGATCTACTGACTCCTTCAAGAAACATCTGTGTTTGATGATCTACTGACTCCTTCAAGAAACATCTGTGTTTAATGATCTACTGACTCCTTCAAGAAACATCTTAAGACGTTTCTATTTGTTCAGGCTTTTCCTTGAATTTCTCGAACTCCTGTGTTGTTCTCAGTATTATCTTGATCTTTGAAGTATGTACTGTTTTGAGTATTGTTTTGATTGTTAAAGCGCTTTGTGACCCTGGTCTGGAAAAGCGCTATATAAATAAATATTACTTACTTACTTACTTACCTTTACACGACAAGTTCTCGCTCGTACTTGAGTCGGAAACTCCAGCAAAAGACTGTCGGCCTGGAAAAAAACCCCATTAAATGAAAGCGACTCCTGGTGGAATGCAGACGGCGAGCAGCAGACAGTCGTGGTCGCGGAGACGGAAAACAGGGCCGTTTTAATAAAGTTATGGCAGCGATTATATTGTCAAGAGCCCTTTGCATCGCCGGCGCCGTCAGCGTTCTGCCGGAGCCCGACTGAATACCAATGTGCTCCGGGACAACCTTGTTTATGGGCCTGATTGAGAGGACGGAGGATAATAGACTGTTTTTCCTTGATAACTTCCTTCCTGAGACCATCGGCGCGGTAATCACTCCCGACACACTCGCGCTACTGAGCTCTTGAGTGGATGTTTCTTTTTTAGCAGGAATATGAATCGCAGGGAAAGTGAACAAGATGAAACCCTCCTCTTGCTCAGATGACGTCCTTCCTTGTAGGCTTTTTATCAAAGTATTTGATGTAATTCTCTCTCTTTGTTCAGGCTTTTCCTTGAATTTCTCGAACTCCTGTGTTGTTCTCGGTGTTGTCTTGATCTTTGAAGTATGTACTGTTTTGAGTATTGTTTTGATTGTTAAAGCGCTTTGTGACCCTGGTCTCGAAAAGCGCTATATAAATGAATATTACTTACTTACTTACTTACTTAAATATAAAGAAACTGTTTGTTTTTGCTACAAATTAGGACGTGAGGAGAGACGTTTGACTCCGACGTCAGCCATTACTGGGCCACACAGGTATAAACTGCGTCATAAATAATGAGAGCATGTTCCAGTGTTTCAAACACATTGAAAGCAGGGATAACAGCTGCGTAGAAGTTCTACCACATGTACGATGATCACGAATAAAAACTGCTTTAAATTCACCGACTTTGACATCGTGTCACGGAAACTTTTGACGTTTTGTACTCGTCACAAGATGATGACGAGACTTTCGATGACGTCGACGAGGACGACACACACAAATCGGTAAAATCATTCAGAGATTTCCAGATGTTTCTTATCACATTTTTGCTGATGACATCCAGCTCTACTGCTCTTTTGATCCAACTGAGCTCCAGAGGCTGAACTTAGTCAATTGTTTGCTAGAAATCAAACAATGAGTGAAAACACTTTACAGCTTAATGTGGACAAAACTGAAACTCTGGTGATTGCTCCTGATGATACG
This sequence comes from Callionymus lyra, assembly GCF_982586985.1. NCBI lineage: Eukaryota > Metazoa > Chordata > Actinopteri > Syngnathiformes > Callionymidae > Callionymus > Callionymus lyra. Next base: position 23,256,302 of record NC_141833.1, read on the forward strand.
ATTCCAGGGTTGAGTCAGTACTTGGGTGACTTAGGTCAGTCTGTCAAACTGAGCCTGAGAAACCTGGGTGTTGTATTTGATAAAGACATGTCTCTTGTTCGACACTGAAGAAAACTGACCAGAAACTGTTTCCTTCAAATGAGAAAAATCTCTAAACTTAGGAAAATGTTGTCGGAACATGATCTGGATCTTATAATGTGTTTGTTTCTTCTCGTCTGGACTATTGTAACAGTTTGTTTTCATGTCTTAACAAGAAGGATCGTCTCGTCTGCAGTTGATTCAAAACTCTGCAGCGAGAATTCTGACCCGCTCTAGTAGAAGAACTCACATTTCTCTGATCCTTAAAACTCTTCACTGGCTTCCAGTTTCTTTCAGGATCAACTTTAAAATTCTGGTTCTTATTTTCAGATCTATTCATGGTCAGGCTCCTCCTTACATCACTGATCTGATCCAGCCTTACACCCCAGCTCGGGCTCTGAGGTCTGTGGATCAGAATCTACTTATGGTTCCTCGCACACGGTTCAGGACCAGAGGAGAGAAATCCTTCCAGGCTGTTGCTCCTAAGCTTTGGAACGATCTTCTCTCTCTTTGCTCTTGATGATCTACTGACTCCTTTAAGAAACATCTTAAGACGTTTCTATTTGTTCAGGCTTTTCCTTGAATTTCTCGAACTCCTGTGTTGTTCTCAGTATTATCTTGATCTTTAAAGTACTTTTTTGAGTATTGTTTTGATTGTTTAAGCGCTTTGTGACCCTGGTCTCGAAAAGCACTATATAAATAAATATTACTTACTTACTTACTCACACAGCAGTAACCCCTGACCCACACCAAACACACAACCGATTGTTAGGAAATGACCATTGAATGAACTGTAATCGATCATCCAGATTTTACACACATTTCAAATCATCACTTGATTAACTGATAATCTTTCATATTTAATTCATGTTAAATAATCATTGCATTAAATGTGCTCAGCTGTTCTTCAGGTCAAGTCTACACTCACACTGAGAAGGTCAAAACAATCCCTCGACGGTGCAGCTAGTGAAGGACAAGGACAGACATGTGCGCAAGTCAACTGACAAACAGATTCTCTCTCTCGACGACATCAAACTGCGGTAACTTTCCACAGATACTAACCAGTAATACAAGTGCCTTGTACCTTAACATTCATACCGTAAAAGATCCGCCATTTTGCTAGATCTTTGCGCTCGGCACTCAAAGACGTCTCTGCGATAGTCTCTGCTTTGCCGAAGCTCATGATCATGTGAGTTTGTCTCTGACTTTTGCATATTTCATTAAATGAGCATTTTCTCTTAAACTCAGTCTTGTGTCTGTTCTTCTTCACCACCAGGTATCGATGCCGGGAAGAGTTCGGTTCATCGGAACAAAACCTTAACACGATGTAAATTCATCGGTGGATTCGCACAGAAAGCGAGGTCACCATCGTACGTTAACTCTGCGTCGCTAGAATATGATTGAATCCATCGCAAATGATGATACGATTGTTGAGGCAGGAAACGAGTGATAAAAGTAAAGTGTGTCGGTGTCAAAATAAAACGGTCAAATAACTTTCAGTTCCTGACATGAGTTGATAACGTTACATCCTTGATGACGCAACATTTCATCTTCCAACGTTGCTGTTGTTTGATTGACACACGTCTGATCCAATCGAATCTCTTAGTGCTCCACTCAGTGGGCGGAGCTTATGTCAAGGAAAGCATCCCATTGGTTGACGTTCTAACTTGTGGTCCAATCAGCTGGAGCTTCACCAACATGGTTTTCTGTGAGTGTGTCGAGTCAATAAAGTTGTAAATGCACTTATATTAACACAATCAAATTGAAATGTTATATAAGACAAGTGTCATGTGACTGAGTGAACTGATGACGAGTGAGTTACGACTTTATTTTAGACTATTATTCACAGAAGAAAAATATACAAGGAACACATTGTTTTGTCCAATCGTCAAATGTAAAGTCCACACGTGACTTGGAGCAGGTCTGTTCTTCGGTCCGTTGAAGAGTCGCCTGCAGAAAAGTCCCAGACTTGATTGAGTGAGTCAAGTTTGAAGGTGAAATCAAAATTGAAATGTGATTTTTGAGCCATTGGAGAAAAATCGAAGGCAGCTTTGTGTCAGTGAAAAACATCATTTTTGTGCGAAAGAAAGACCGTGAGGCTGCATAGGGTTTGAATATCACCGCGGCAACCACAACACCTGCCGTGACCGACCTCCACACTCGCCGTCACGCCCTGAAAAATATGCCTGTGTTCACGGCGACGACTTGAAGTGACCGCCCTTGGCTTTCAATTTGTTCATAAATACTGGTAGAGTTATTGTTTTGTTGAACTAACATAATAAAATCGTCCTGACTTGACTGTTCTTTTACATTTTCAACGGTTCAATATCTAACAGTAAAAGCTAAACAACATGGGCGCAGCCATTTTCGGAAGCTTGTGTCAAAGGTCAAATGACGGAGGAAACAGCCGAGCAGCTCCGAGCGAAACACTCGCTACATCTCGAAGGAGGTTAAAGTGTCTGTGAATGTTGGTCAGGCAGCCAAGTTTAAAAATGCAGAGCAAGGAAAGGGTGAAAAAAAGGAAAGCGAGGAATTACAGGCTGTTGGGAAAAAATGAAGCAAAATACACAACTTTTTTAGGTTTATTTCATTGTTTAAATGATCAAAGTATTTAGTGGTTTGTTTGCCTTCGAAACTCACCAGTTCCTGAACCTGTGGATGTTGTTTATGTGTTTATTTTCATTCATGGCCGTCAGCGACCAAGTGTGTAACATACGTGGATTTCTATACTTTTTCTAAACACTGAATACAAGTAAGTAAGTAAGTAATTTGTATTTATAGAGCGCTTTTCCAGACCAGGGTCACAAAGAACTTAAACAATCAAAGCAATACTCAATAAAATATATACTTACGAGCCGCTAATGAAAACAATAATAAAATAAGAGACAAAACTGTTAATAAAACGATGATGAAATAAGAGACAAAACAGTGACAATGATAATTGCATGGTAGTATATATTCTATATATTTTAAGTTCCTCTACATTATCTCTCTTTCTATATATATATCTAAAAATATAAACACATTTATTTAGTTGCCCCTACTTCCAAAGAAATGTTTGCCTTTAACATTTATGCTCTTCTTTTAGGCAACACTTTAAAAAGTTGAAACTGGAAGCTGCACAGGAGACGCTGGCGAACACATGTCGTGTTTTTCTGTTGCTTTGAGTCTCTTTGTCAGCGACTTTTTCTAAAGAAGAAGATTCCGTGTGAAGCGAGGATCAAGTGTTCTCCCTCGACCACTGATCCACTCCATGAAACGACACTCATTTATAAATAAAAAAAGAGTTTCCACGCTCGAGACGATGATTTCCTCTCACGCCTCTTGTTATGATGAAAAGCTCATTTACTCGCCAGCAGCACCTGTCAGCTGGTGTCCTCGGACCAGCCAAGAGTCTCTTTCCTTCTCCTGGATTAAAGAGCCCTCTCTCTTTTCTTTCACTCTTTCTTTCACTCCACCTCTCCACCTGCTGCCGTCTCACTTCATGGTACAGCATCTCAGTGTCTGCACCTGTGACCAGATGAGCTACAAGAGCTCACACCTGTGGCGGCGCCGATGCCAAACCCTCGCTCGTGACGACCAGTTCCAGGTTCATAAAGGAGTCTGTCGTGAGCCTCGGCTTCAGACCGATCTCTACCTGACGGCTTTATTCGCAGGAAACTCTTTCAGAGAGAGCTCGTCGTCTGCACAGACTCGTGTGGACACCACAGGAATATACGATTATGGGATGTGGACTGTAGAGTAAATGTCGTGTCAGAGGAGGTGGAATTACTTTTTTTTAAGATGTTTTGTTTGATGAGATAATTAATCATTGTAAGGCTGCACGATATATCGGAATAATATCGATATCGTGATATTAGCACGTACGATATGCATCGAAAACATGTGATCATTTATAATTTTTCATCGTATAAATCAAGTATTTCTTAAATCCACACTTCGACCAATCAGTGTCACGTTCTGTAAAGTTGTCAGTTTGTACTTCTATGTCTCGTTGTTGTTTACGTCTCCGTCCGTCTCTGTACTGTGCGGCACAGCTCGCTAGGCTCGGTTGCTATGGCGACGCACCTTGCCGGCGCATCATTATCGCACTTCAAAACACCATTATCGAATATCGCACTTATTTCCAATATCGTCCAGCCCTAAATGATTAGTTAAAACAATAGTGGTGGTTATTAAAGCTCGTGACAATCTCAGCAATGTTTTGTAGTAAGAAAGTACTTGACCTAGGTCAGTGACCTTTGACCCCGCCCCCCGCCTCCCACGCAAAGGAAGAGAGAATAAATATAAATGATGACGGGTCAAAAAAAAAAAGTTTACAGTCACAAAAACACATGAATCGTGAATGGATTGTTTTTCAGATTCTTCTATATATGTTTTGGCTCTTTTGAATCACAACAACTGTATTAGTTTAGGTTTTATTTTATATATAATGTTATTAGTACTAGTAGTGAGACTCAAACTCGTCATTATCTTCGATGAAAGTCTCAGGTTTGTTAATCCGCCTCAGAAACTCTCCTGCTGAGATAAGTGTTATATTTAGTCCTTCATTAATCATTTAGCCCGGCTAGCCAGGGCAGCGTCTAGTTAATTGGACACCGAGGACACCAGTGATACGCAGAGAAGAAGGAAAACGTGGAGTCACGGAGCGACGAGTACTCGGAGGAAACTTTGCTTCGCCGCGGATCACGAACAAGCTTCTGATACGAAAATCCTTCTGACTCGAACATAAAAGCCGAGCAGAGAAATGGCTTTAATCTGGTCGTCCATGATGTTCTGTGTTGACGTGTCATCCCTGCACCTGTGAGTCACTCTCTAATGGCTCCTGCGCGAGTCTGCGGAAACACCAGCGAATAAATCCTTGACAGCAAACCTGTTTCACGGCACAGGTCGACCGGAAAGACTAAATTACAGCAACGTTTGCTCTCGCCGTGATTGGAAAGAGACCGAGATGTGTTTGTTTACCAAATAAAAATCAGTCTGAAGCTTAAATCAAGGACTCGTTGGAGCTCGTTTTATGAAAGAATCGATGACTCGTGAAGGCCTCGTTCAATCCAACACATCAGGTACGTCAACAGATCAATCCGTGACGGTGGATCACTCATCGATACACAACCCGCAGTATTTAAGTCGACAACTATCCACAGGTGGTCGACACTTTTGCTTTGGTTTCATGGCTGTAGACCTCGTCTCTTTACCTCTTTACCTCTTTACCTCTTTATATCTTTATTTCTTTATTTCTTTATATCTTTATATCTTAACCTCTTTATATCTTTATATCTTTACCTCTTTATATCTTTATATCTTTATTTCTTTATTTCTTTATATCTTTATATCTTTATATCTTTATATCTTAACCTCTTTATATCTTTATATCTTTATTTCTTTATATCTTTACCTCTTTACCTCTTTATCTCTTTATCTCTTTATCTCTTTATATCTTTATATCTTTATATCTTTACCTCTTTATATCTTTATATCTTTATATCTTAACCTCTTTATATCTTTATATCTTTATTTCTTTATATCTTTACCTCTTTACCTCTTTATCTCTTTATCTCTTTATTTCTTTATTTCTTTATATCTTTATATCTTTATATCTTTATATCTTTACCTCTTTACCTCTTTATATCTTTATATCTTTATATCTTTACCTCTTTACCTCTTTATCTCTTTATCTCTTTATATCTTTATATCTTTTTATCTTTATATCTTTACCTCTTTATCTCTTTATATCTTAACCTCTTTATTTCTTTAAATCTTTATATCTTTATATCTTTATATCTTTATATCTTTATATCTTTACCTCTTTATATCTTTCTTTATCTCTTTATATCTTTATTTCTTTATATCTTTATATCTTTACCTCTTTATCTCTTTATATCTTTCTTTATATCTTTATATCTTTGTTTCTTTATATCTTTATATCTTTATATCTTTACCTCTTTATATCTTTACCTCTTTACCTCTTTATCTCTTTATTTCTTTATATCTTTATTTCTTTATATCTTTATTTCTTTATATCTTTAGTTCTTTATATCTTTATCTCTTTATCTCTTTATATCTTTACCTCTTTACCTCTTTATCTCTTTATCTCTTTATTTCTTTATTTCTTTATATCTTTATTTCTTTATATCTTTATATCTTTACCTCTTTACCTCTTTATCTCTTTACATCTTTACCTCTTTACCTCTTTATCTCTTTACATCTTTATCTCTTTATATCTTCATTTCTTTATGTCTTTATATCTTTATATCTTTATATCTTTATATCTTTATATCTTTACCTCTTTATCTCTTTACATCTTTATCTCTTTATATCTTCATTTCTTTATGTCTTTATATCTTTATATCTTCATTTCTTTATATCTTTATATCTTTATTTCTTTATATCTTTATATCGTTATATCTTTACCTCTTTATCTCTTTACATCTTTATCTCTTTATATCTTCATTTCTTTATATCTTTATATCTTTATTTCTTTATATCTTTATATCGTTATATCTTTATATCTTTACCTCTTTATCTCTTTACATCTTTATCTCTTTATCTCTTCATTTCTTTATATCTTTATATCTTTATTTCTTTATATCTTTATATCGTTATATCTTTACCTCTTTATCTCTTTACATCTTTATCTCTTTATATCTTCATTTCTTTATATCTTTATATCTTTATTTCTTTATATCTTTATATCGTTATATCTTTACCTCTTTATCTCTTTACATCTTTATCTCTTTATCTCTTCATTTCTTTATATCTTTATATCTTTATTTCTTTATATCTTTATATCGTTATATCTTTACCTCTTTATCTCTTTACATCTTTATCTCTTTATATCTTCATTTCTTTATATCTTTATATCTTCATTTCTTTATATCTTTATATCTCTATATCTTTATTTCTTTATATCTTTATATCGTTATATCTTTACCTCTTTATCTCTTTATATCTTAGTTAAATGACACTTAAATGTGGCAGTTATTCAACATTAATGTAAGTGTTTGACTGCGTAATGAAAGAACAAAACCACTCGTGGACTTCATTAAAACACGAGTAGAAATATACATACATGAGATATAAATTATAACCTAATATAAAAATACTTTTTGACTTATTCTCTCTCATCATGACAGGATCCAGTCTCGAGTCACCAAACACTCAACAGTAGTTGTAACAAATGGAACCTGAATAATACTTAAAACTGTACCACACAAAAACAAATCCTGTTTAGTTTCTAAGCGACTGTCAATAAACGTGGTTCTGAATCCAGATGTTTCTGTGGAGGGACTTGAACTAGTTCCTGGTCTGAACCTGGTCTTGGTTCTTTAAAATGATGTCAGTGAGATTCACTCTCCAAACGTACGACAACAGTCTTCGACGTCCCTCTCAGTCGGATTAAATAAAATACAAAACACAAACAAACCAACACTATTCTGTGTTTATCTCACTCCCTCTCCATGAACTCATCACTGCAGCTGCATCTTTCTTCGTCATTAAACCATCATCGTCGGAAATGTTTGATCTTCAGTGGTTTCATGTTTCAACACAGATTGATGGCACCGTCGAGGCTTAAACAAAATATTGATACTTGAATATTACGATTCTTTTTATGAAACTCATCAATATTCACTTCACTGTATTGATTTTGTTGTTACTACACTATCACAACACCAGAGTCAAGTACTGAACAATACTACACATATATACTTGTTACTACACTATCACAACACCAGAGTCAAGTACTGGACAATACTACACATATATACTTGTTACTACACTATCACAACACCAGAGTCAAGTACTGGACAATACTACACATATATACTTGTTACTACACTATCACAACACCAGAGTCAAGTACTGGACAATACTACACATATATACTTGTTACTACACTATCACAACACCAGAGTCAAGTACTGGACAATACTACACATATATACTTGTGACTACACTATCACAACACCAGAGTCAAGTACTGGACAATACTACACATATATACTTGTTACTACACTATCACAACACCAGAGTCAAGTACTGGACAATACTACACATATATACTTGTTACTACACTATCACAACACCAGAGTCAAGTACTGGACAATACTACACATATATACTTGTTACTACACTATCACAACACCAGAGTCAAGTACTGGACAATACTACACATATATACTTGTTACTACACTATCACAACACCAGAGTCAAGTACTGGACAATACTACACATATATACTTGTTACTACACTATCACAACACCAGAGTCAAGTACTGGACAATACTACACATATATACTTGTTACTACACTATCACAACACCAGAGTCAAGTACTGGACAATACTACACATATATACTTGTGACTACACTATCACAACACCAGAGTCAAGTACTGGACAATACTACACATATATACTTGTGACTACACTATCACAACACCAGAGTCAAGTACTGGACAATACTACACATATATACTTGTTACTACACTATCAGAACACCAGAGTCAAGTACTGGACAATACTACACATATATACTTGTTACTACACTATCAGAACACCAGAGTCAAGTACTGGACAATACTACACATATATACTTGTTACTACACTATCAGAACACCAGAGTCAAGTACTGGACAATACTACACATATATACTTGTTACTACACTATCACAACACCAGAGTCAAGTACTGGACAATACTACACATATATACTTGTTACTACACTATCACAACACCAGAGTCAAGTACTGGACAATACTACACAAATATACTTGTTAATACACTATCACAACCCGAGAGTCAAGTACTGGACAATACTACACATATATACTTGTTACTACACTATCACAACACCAGAGTCAAGTACTGGACAATACTACACACATATATACTTGTTAATACACTATCACAACCCGAGAGTCAAGTACTGGACAATACTACACATGTATACTTGTTACTACACTATCACAACACCAGAGTCAAGTACTGGACAATACTACACATGTATACTTGTTACTACACTATCACAACACCAGAGTCAAGTACTACACAATACTACACATATATACTTGTTACTATACTATCACAACACCAGAGTCAAGTACTACACAATACTACACATATATACTTGATACTATACTATCACAACACCAGAGTCAAGTATTACACAATACTACACATATATACTTGATACTATACTATCACAACCCCAGAGTCAAGTACTACACAATACTACACATATATACTTGATACTATACTATCACAACACCAGAGTCAAGTACTACACAATACTACACATATATACTTGATACTATACTATCACAACACCAGAGTCAAGTAAGGTAAGGTAAAACTTTATTGATTTAAATTGTTTAAAGTACTAGACAATACTACACATATATATCACTATATATCGTATCATTATACGGTGATAAGTATCAACACGTTCTTGACAATGTAACTTTGTATTTCGTTGGTGAATGTGATTCGTGAGTGTTTATGATTCAGAATATTGGTTGTACTTCACAAAACTACAGCCTCAGCTCCTCCAGTTGTATTCGAAGCTACAACGACCATTTTTTAAAGCACATAAACGAAGCCGGGACCAGAAAGTACTCACCGAGTCCGGGCGGGATCTCAGGACAGGGCGGCAGCGGTTTAGGCGAAGACGTCGGGCTGCTCTCCGTCCGCACGCCCAGGACCAGCTTCCCTCCCACGGCCAGGTAGCTGGACAACGTGGCGTTGGGTCTGGAGAGGTTGTAGTAGTACACGTGGTGTCCGACTCCAGCGGCGCCGCTCGCGTTATTCCTGGACCCGTTACGTCCGTTGTTGAAGCGGCTGAAGAGGTCGAAGCGCTGCGTGTACACGTCGAAGTACAGGATCATCATGATGAGGAAGTGGAGCAGGCAGAGCAGCAGGACGCCTTTGCACACTCGCTCCAGGGTCCGGCCCAGCATCAGCCGGGTCATGGCCGAAGACGAGCGCCGGCGGCGGGCAGCCACGGTGAAGCCGGCGCGGCGCCGCTACAGGCATGCACGCACCCCGGGTCGCTGGCGAGGAAGATCCACCGATACCAACATGAGCTTCGCGGGTTCGTCCAGCACAAGGGATCACAAACACCAGAAGAAGGAGGAAGAAGGTGAGAAAGTCGTCGCCGCCGGTTCGTCTCCGGCGCCGTCCAAGATGAAAACCGAATCCATCTGAAAAACGTTGGCGGTCGCAGGTGTTAGAAAATAGTCCAGGGTTGGGCACACA
>NC_141833.1:23271634-23304134 GCF_982586985.1 Callionymus lyra
AGAAAGTTGTATTTATATATATATATATATATATAAATATATATATATGGTAGAACAATTGTATGGCTCGTAGGATCAGTTCAGATCTAATTGAACATGTTGTTTGTGATTCACTGAGCAGTGAAAAAGGAAACCATGTGATTTTTATCCAAAAGTTTCTTCCACAGAAACTCATTGTCGAGACAAATTGGAAAAGATGGTTTGATTTTTCTTTCATTTCTAATTAAGGGGACAAACCCCAGCGTCCAGCAGGATCTGAAGCAGCTTCTCCTTCAAACTTTAATTGGAAGCCAGACGGTCAGACAGACTGGTCATTTCTCCGTCTACATTATTGATGTAGGTTCGCTAACACATCTTCAACATCTATAACATCTTCAACATCTTCAACATCTTCAACATCTTCAACATCTTCAACATCTATAACATCTATAACATCTTCAACATCTTCAACATCTTCAACATCTTCAACATCTATAACATCTTCAACATCTTCAACATCTTCAACATCTTCAACATCTTCAACATCTATAACATCTATAACATCTTCAACATCTTCAACATCTTCAACATCTTCAACATCTTCAACATCTTCAACATCTATAACATCTTCAACATCTTCAACATCTTCAACATCTATAACATCTTCAACATCTTCAACATCTTCAACATCTATAACATCTTCAACATCTTCAACATCTATAACATCTTCAACATCTTCAATATCTTCAGCATCTTCAACATCTTCAACATCTTCAACATCTTCAACATCTTCAACATCTATAACATCTTCAGCATCTCCAACATCTTCAACATCTTCAGCATCTCCAACATCTTCAACATCTTCAACATCTTCAACATCTTCAACATCTATAACATCTTCAACATCTTTAACATCTTCAACATCTATGACATCTTCAACATCTTCAACATCTTCAACATCTTCAACATCTATAACATCTTCAACATCTTCAACATCTTCAACATCTATAACATCTTCAACATCTTGAACATCTTGAACATCCTACAACATCTTCAACATTTCCAACATCTTCAACATCTTCAACATCTATAACATCTTCAACATCTCCAACATCTTCAACATCTTCAACATCTATAACATCTTCAACATCTTCAACATCTATAACATCTTCAACATCTTCAACATCTTCATCATCTTCAACATCTTCAACATCTTCAACATCTATAACATCTTCAACATCTTCAACATCTTCAACATCTTCAACATCTATAACATCTTCAACATCTTCAACATCTTCAACATCTATAACATCTTCAACATCTTCAAATCTTCAACATCTTCAACATCTTCAACATCTCCAACATCTTCAACATCTTCAACATCTATAACATCTTCAACATCTTCAACATCTTCAACATCTTCAACATCTATAACATCTTCAACATCTATAACATCTTCAACATCTTCAACATCTTCAACATCTTCAACATCTATAACATCTTCAACATCTATAACATCTTCAACATCTATAACATCTTCAACATCTTCAACATCTTCAACATCTTCAACATCTCCAACATCTTCCACATCTTCAACATCTTCAACATCTTCAACATCTTCAACATCTTCAACATCTATAACATCTTCAACATCTTCAACATCTTCAACATCTTCAACATCTTCAACATCTATAACATCTTCAACATCTTCAACATCTTCAACATCTATAGCATCTTCAACATCTTCAACATCTTCAACATCTTCAACATCTATAACATCTTCAACATCTTCAACATCTTCAACATCTTCAACATCTATAACATCTTCAACATCTTCAACATCTTCAACATCTTCAACATCTCCAACATCTTCCACATCTTCAACATCTTCAACATCTTCAACATCTTCCACATCTTCAACATCTTGAACATCTTGAACATCTTGAACATCTATATCATCTTCAACATCTTCAACATCTTCAACATCCCCAACATCTTCCACATCTTCCACATCTTCAACATCTTCAACATCTTCAACATCTTCAACATCTTCAACATCTTCAACATCTATAACATCTTCAACATCTTCAACATCTTCAACATCTATAACATCTTCAACATCTTCAACATCTTCAACATCTTCAACATCTATAACATCTTCAACATCTATAACATCTTCAACATCTTCAACATCTTCAACATCTATAACATCTTCAACATCTTCAACATCTTCAACATCTATAACATCTTCAACATCTTCAACATCTTCAACATCTTCAACATCTTCAACATCTCCAACATCTTCAACATCTTCAACATCTATAACATCTTCAACATCTTCAACATCTTCAACATCTTCAACATCTTCAACATCTATAACATCTTCAACATCTTCAACATCTTCAACATCTTCAACATCTTCAACATCTATAACATCTTCAACATCTTCAACATCTTCAACATCTTCAACATCTTCAACATCTATAACATCTTCAACATCTTCAACATCTTCAACATCTTCAACATCTATAGCATCTTCAACATCTTCAACATCTTCAACATCTTCAACATCTATAACATCTTCAACATCTTCAACATCTTCAACATCTTCAACATCTATAACATCTTCAACATCTTCAACATCTTCAACATCTCCAACATCTTCCACATCTTCAACATCTTCAACATCTTCAACATCTTCCACATCTTCAACATCTTGAACATCTTGAACATCTTCAACATCTATAACATCTTCAACATCTTCAACATCTTCAACATCCCCAACATCTTCCACATCTTCCACATCTTCAACATCTTCAACATCTTCAACATCTTCAACATCTTCAACATCTTCAACATCTATAACATCTATAACATCTTCAACATCTTCAACACCTTCAACATCTTCAACATCTTCAACATCTTCAACATCTATAACATCTTCAACATCTTCAACATCTTCAACATCTTCAACATCTTCCACATCTTCAACATCTATAACATCTTCAACATCTTCAACATCTTCAACATCTTCAACATCTTCAACATCTTCAACATCTTCAACATCTTCAACATCTTCAACATCTTCAACATCTATAACATCTTCCACATCTTCACCACCATCAACACCATCACGACCCTCCAGCTGAAGACCTAGTGAACGAGAAAGTGTTGATTTGCTTCACCATCACGTTTACGTTAACGATTTATATTGACTTTAATATGAATAAATCATGTGAAAAAGGATGTATTTACCTCTCGTTAAATAATGAAAAGCTACTAAAGAGCTAAAAGTCAAGATGATGTTTCTCTCATTTTTATGTTGTATTGATGAATATTTTATTGTGATGAACGAGATCATTTTTTTCACATCTTTGTTTCTCTTTAATAGAATTAAAATGTTATTTAATCTGCAAGGACGAAATACAACGAGTGATAAATTGATCTTGAAATTTGTCGTAAACTTATTTTCAAGTGATTCTTTGTTTGAATAAAGAGGTAAAACTACAAGCAGATGTTTCACCATTAATGGTTTTTATTTAAAATCTCCGAAAACTGACTTTTGAACAGCTCGGCTCTGACGACGTAATCTTGTTTTCCACGGTATCATGCTTTGTAGCTTTTGGTGCGTTTTAAATACGTATTACATTTCATTTTAATCCAGTATTTGAAGCATAAAGCGGTGCTTGTGTTACCATGAATCCAAACGTTTAATAAAGATTTGACAAAATGAACCTGAATAAAAACACTAATCGGGTCACAAATGGTGCCGTAACCTGTATTTATTATCATATATTATACATATTCAGAGACTTTTACTGGGATATTTTGACCATTAACGCTTCCTTTTTGGATTGAAAGTCATTGACTGATCAAAGTTTTGTCGTAGAATGTGATATTTGTTGATCCAGGATTCATCAAATAAAAGTGTTTCAATGTCAAGACGGTTTAATAGTGAAATAAAACGATATATTTGCTAATAAACGTAAAAAGCTTGTTGTATTTTCAGTTTCCCTCCCAGCTCTCTACACAGTCTGGTTCTGCGCGAGGTTTCTGCCTGTTGAAAGGATGTTCTTCCTCCCACTGTCGCTCACTGCGATAGTTTTTCTTTTCTCTTATTGTTTAAACCCTTAATACAAAAGGGAATTGAACCGTCAACTCACATGATTTTAATCTCTTCAAACGTGTCTTTCTCTGCGATAACATCAACTCAGCTCATACATAATAAATCTCTCCAAACATCTTTTTCACGATTTACAAGAACAACCTCCGAGAGAAAAACGATTCCCAGGTTCGGTTCTAGAAATCCGAGAGCGTCAAAACCATCGCTGCGTCTGAAACAAGTGCTTATCTTCCTCTATTAACATTTTAATTTCCTCAAACATTGCATGAGTGGTTTCATTTCTACAGCAATACAAACAATCTCGACGAGTTCCAACTGCTGCTCAGAGAGACGTTTGAATCCCACTTTGACGATTCTTTTCTTTTTTTTTTAAATCTCATTTCACCGTTATTATCTGAAAATTGCTTTTCCCGCCGCAGTTAGCGCTGGTGGTCGAGTCCAATATTCAAGAAGGCGGTCGGGCGTCGCCTCGTAACACGGGCGGGAACACAAAGACCAGGATTCATTATGAACGAGGACGAGCCGACATGGAAATCCCGCCTCCGCAATATTCACGTCAGGTTTCCACGTCAGGGATTTAAAGGCCGAAAACAAACGTTTCTATTTCTATTCTTTACGGGTAGATTTGACTGGTTTTTGGAGGTCGAAACAAATTATATCCAACGTAACAATGACACACGTGGTTGGAATTTTTAAAGATTTGAATGGTTGATAGAAAATGATTTTGTCTTCACCAATTCTTTAAAAGTTTAAGATATGTTAGATTAAAATTATTATATACATATACTATATTATATACATACACACACGCCATAATTAAATGAATGCTAAAAGATACTCAGACTGACTCACACTGGTTCAAGATAAGCTTGGATCAGAATTAGATACGACACCGGTTATTTAAAAACATCTGTTTATCTGCAAATCACACCTTAAATCGTAGATCAAAGAACGAAGCAAGAAATACCCGGGAAAGGGGGGCTAAAAGACCCGAGAACATTTGAATAATTAGATTACAAGAAAACAAATCAGGATGTCTCTCTACCTACGGGGGATCGGGACACAGGGAACTTGAAAGGACCATTTGGCCGGAAAGGGACGACCTCCCTGACGAGAAATTTGCCTTAAATATTGCAATGTTTCTACAGATCGGGACTATTGACCTGTACAGTCGCCGGGACAAAGTGTGTCCGGTCGCGATCGTAAAGCTAGTATTTTGTTTGACTTGAAGCGGCGAATAAACGACCTGTGACACGCTCTGGATTGTTCATCTTCCTCCACGAAGCGAAGTATAAGACCCGGGACGGAAGCGAGTCCGTGTTTTGATCGTTTTAGATAAAAGAGTATTTTATGTGATAATGCAAGAGTTAGCATTGCTAGCACGTATCCAAACAGCTGGCAGGGTTTTTAAATCAAAATAAACAGTATTTTCTTAATAAATTATTTGGATATGGAAGGATTTTTTTATTGAATATTCTTTAGGTGAATTTTGGAAATTAGATGCATTAAGTTGTTTTCTTTCTGGAAAAGATTCAACGACAGGAAGAGAATATTAAGACAAATTCATCCGTAAACAGATAATTATTGAAATATATACGACGATGTCAATCATCTGTAAACTAATCAAACCAATCAAAAAAAAGACAAACGACTCCATTTCACTGTAGATCCTCGGATCAGGCAGGAAGCGGCGACGGAAGAAGGTCAACTTCCTGCCTCCAGCAACGTGTCATCAGCAAAACACTGACACATATTTCCAAGCTTTTGTGGCTTCACAGCATATGCTAACAAATTAGCCTCCGGGCTACGAGTCCGCTTCTATTTCTGACCTACAATCGTCGTCTCTGCCTGTCAATCAAACCCTTTTTTTTTTTTTTATCGCGTCAAGACCCGAGTCATCGGATTAAAGTTGGATGAAGATCTCAACCTTCTTCTTCATCTCTTCTCTCCGGAGCCGAGGGGCCCCTGGAGTGACGCCCGACGACCGCCGGGGCCCTTATCAAAAATACATGATCCCGGCTACACTGGATGGTGCGGCGCCCGCGAGCGTTCTCTGGGCTTCGACGCTTCGCTCTGAGGGCGAACGCCCGGAGACGCATCCGGACGCCGCGGTCCGCTTGAATAATACATCAGCGCGGCTGAGCGGTGGAAGGTTGGCGCTGGAATACTGCGCTTATATAAGCAGCCTCCACTGGACCTCGGAGAGGATCTCGCTCGAGAGCTCTTACGACGGTAATATCCGCCTAATGAAGACGGGAAATAAATCATTAAGACGTCTTTGATTCCAAGGAAGATTCTAGAAGTTTAGGATTAAAAAGGACATGTTGTACCTTCCGTTCATTCTATTTTTAATCTTAAACCTTAAAAGGAGAAATCAAACTTCTTGCTTCAATACGAGTAGCAGGTTTTTACAGAGCCCCAGACATGACGTGGTGAGAAAAAAACAACTAATACTTAAAATAAGACGTTTTTGGTCACTTTACGTGTAGAAATGATTGCCGCGATACCTTTTCCTGGACAGCAGGGTGAGCGAACCGAGCTCACCCTCACTCGAAAAAACCTAAAGTCTTCGGGTTCAAAGTTGGTTCTGTATAAATATTGAGATTTTTTAACAAAATACAATGAAATATCTCTCTTCTAGTCCAACACATGCTAGTAATGTTCTTCAGAATAAACTCTCTGGTGTCAATCATGTGAGAATATAAATAAAGTCTAAACAAAAAGAAGAAAAAAAACTGTTTTTTAAGGGTTAGTTATTCCTCAAAACACTGGTCGATCATAATAACAAAAATAAATGCTATAACAAAATAAAATAAAAAAACAATCGCGTAAAATAAATAGATAAATAACTAGTATATAATGGCTGAAGAGGGTTAAACGGACGTTCATGAACTAACATAACACAACATAGTATTTTGTTTATTCTCCGGAAGAGAACCGGAGAGAACCTGAGAGAAGCAGAGAGAACCGAGGAGAACCAAAGAGAACCAGAGAGAACAGAAGAGAACCGGAGAGAACCAAAGAGAACCAGAGAGAACCGGAGAGAACAGAAGAGAACCGGAGAGAACCGGAGAGAACCAAATAGAACCAGAGAGAACCAGAGAGAACCAAAGAGAACCGGAGAGAACAGAAGAGAACCGGAGAGAACCGGAGTGAACCAAATAGAACCAGAGAGAACCAGAGAGAACCAGAGAGAACCGGAGACAACAGGAGAGAACCGGAGAGAACCTGAGAGAACCAAAGAGAACCGGAGAGAACAGAAGAGAACCGGAGAGAACCGGAGTGAACCAAATAGAACCAGAGAGAACCAGAGAGAACCAGAGAGAACCGGAGACAACAGGAGAGAACCGGAGAGAACCAGAGAGAACCAGAGAGAACCGGAGAGAACAGAAGAGAACCGGAGAGAACCTGAGAGAACCAAAGAGAACCGGAGAGAACCAGAGAGAACCGGAGACAACAGGAGAGAACCGGAGAGAACCAGAGAGAACCGGAGACAACAGGAGAGAACTGGAGAGAACCAGAGAGAACCGGAGACAAACGGAGAGAACCAGAGAGAACCGGAGACAACAGGAGAGAACCGGAGACAACAGGAGAGAACCGGAGAGAACCAAAGAGAATATATGATGAATCTATTTGTAAATGACACTGACAAGTGAAAAAAACTACAATTTGAGTTGAAGCCGAGTTCAACTAAAAGTCTATTTATTCATAAACGTTGAATAAATCATGATCCAAGACTTTCTCTTTGGAAATGAACAACATGACCTGAAAACAGAAGAAGATGAAACATGTTTCCATATACACTGTGTTTTTTGGGACAAAGTTTATTTATTATAACCTTCGTTTCCCATCAGGAAACTGTCTCAACCCGTTTGATGGATGATCTAGAAATGCTTTATTGATCCTGGAGGAGACATTATTGTGTCCAGAAGCAACAACACATCCAAACTAGTGCTGCACGATATTGGAAATATGTGCGATGTTCAATATTTGTGTCTTACAGTGCGTTATCGATATTAATGCAATATTTTTTTCTTTCACCTAAAAATGTAGCCATGAGTAGTGAGTACTGTAGTGTCGGTTCAGGGGTTTAAGAAGGAAAACGTTGAGATATTTCCCTTTCGTTTATTTCCGCGCTTCAGTGTCGACATGATGGTATAAAAATATCACTTATAACGCTCAGTCTCGCGGGACTTGCATCGGTTTCCCGCCAAACTGAGCGACATCAGAGAGGAGCCGCCGGCGCGTCGTGATATCACAAATCAATAATAAATCCTTGTACACGCACACATAACACTTTATAAATGATGCTAACAACTTAGCTCGTTAGCATACAGTGAAGACGCACACATAACACTTTATAAATGATGCTAACAACTTAGCTCGTTAGCATACAGTGAAGACGCATACATAACACTTTATAAATGATGCTAACAACTTAGCTCGTTAGCATACGGTGAAGACGCACACATAACACTTTATAAATGACGCTAACAACTTAGCTCGTTAGCATACAGTGAAGACGCACACATAACACTTTATAAATGATGCTAACAACTTAGCTCGTTAGCATACGGTGAAGACGCACACGTAACACTTTATAAATGATGCTAACAACTTAGCTCGTTAGCATACGGTGAAGACGCACACATAAAACTTTATAAATGACGCTAACAACTTAGCTTGTTAGCATACAGTGAAGACGCACACATAACACTTTATAAATGATGCTAACAACTTAGCTCGTTAGCATACGGTGAAGACGCACACATAAAACTTTATAAATGACGCTAACAACTTAGCTTGTTAGCATACGGTGAAGACGGACAGGTTTGTTTGGAAGTTCACGATCTCATAAGAAAACAACTGAGACGAGATGAAAAGTTCTTACAATATGTTGCTTTAACAAAGGAGGTTGAAAGAGACGAGTGACTGGATCACTAGTGTTTGACTAGATCATAAGTTAGTATTACTTCACTGGATCACTAGTGTTTGACTAGATCATAAGTTAGTATTACTTCACTGGATCACTAGTGTTTGACTAGATCATAAGTTAGTATTACTTCACTGGATCACTAGTGTTTGACTAGATCATAAGTTAGTATTACTTCACTGGATCACTAGTGTTTGACTAGATCATAAGTTAGTATTACTTCACTGGATCACTAGTGTTTGACTAGATCATAAGTTAGTATTACTTCACTGGATCACTAGTGTTTGACTAGATCATAAGTTAGTATTACTTCACTGGATCACTAGTGTTTGACTAGATCATAAGTTAGTATTACTTCACTGGATCACTAGTGTTTGACTAGATCATAAGTTAGTATTACTTCACTGGATCACTAGTGTTTGACTAGATCATAAGTTAGTATTACTTCACTGGATCACTAGTGTTTGACTAGATCATAAGTTAGTATTACTTCACTGGATCACTAGTGTTTGACTAGATCATAAGTTAGTATTACTTCACTGGATCACTAGTGTTTGACTAGATCATAAGTTAGTATTACTTCACTGGATCACTAGTGTTTGACTAGATCATAAGTTAGTATTACTTCCGTGGATATACTGAGCTAAGACGTGTCGCCATAGCATAGCCTAACAATCGTAAACAACAACGAGACATAGTACTAATTGACAACTTCACAGAACGTGACACTGATTGGCCAAAGTGTGCATTTAAGAAATAATTGATTTATACAATAAAAAATGACAAATAATCGCTCATGTTTTCGATATGTATATCGTACGTGCCAATATTGCGATATTGATATTTTCTCGATATATGTTGTTCAGCACTAATCCAAACAAACATCGATAAATAGATGTAAAAACAGTCAAATACAATACAACAAATACACACTAACATATAAAAAGACATGAATAAATCATTCAAAAGTTGCCAACAAAAAGTCAAAAGTGCACGCGATCTTGAGATCTATTGTCTTAAAACGTTCTGCAGTGCGGGGAGAGGAGCCTGACCGCACATGTCACTGTCTTCAACGTTGCTATTACACTATGGATCAGAAACATGAAAGTAAAACTGTGTTATTTTAGCAGCCGTTACACATCCATCTTATATCGGACAGCGTTTGGACTCGTGCCAGGACTTCCGATAAATCGTGACGTTCTTCAGCGAAACGTATCAACGTTAGAATCTTTCTCGCAGATGCTCGCGCTGTATCTTAGAAGCAAAGCTTTTAGCTTTTAGCTTCTCTTCAGCTCAGTGTCTTTGTGCAGAAGAACAAACTTGATCTTTATCTGCAACACATGAGCCACGTGTTGGAACCTGAGCTACACAGCCTTGGTGTACTAATGGCTACGTTACCAAATAATTGATACATAGATATAATATTGAATAGTACAAATTTTGTTTAGTCAACTTTTTAAAATGAATAAAAGATGTTAAATGTTTGTGTGTAATCAGTGGGTTTAGTTTTGTGAGGATGTTGTCGTCGTGAATTAAATATAAATAAATAAAGATTTGACCTTTAAGTGTGACCTCTGACAATTTAGGGTCAATGTGTTCGTCAACAAGTGTAAATGACACTTTACAACTGTAACATATCATTTTAACCAGCATCTAGAATCATGTTTATTTATAAGGACTTCAGACGGAGAACATTTCAAACTGGAATAAGCTAAATAGCATTGTTGTGCTAATGGCTACGTAAGTACATCACTTGCTTTATAACTACTTTTGAAATTGAATAAAATATATTCATTCATGACAGAGTCGTGTTTGGTCTCGTGGGGACGGCGGGGAAGTGATTTAATTAAAAATAAAGAGTTGACCTTGCAGTGTGACCTCTGACCTTTGGACTGTCAATTTAGGCGTCAAACAGTTCGTTGGCAAAAGTTACAGTTGTGATACTAGAGAGACTTTGTTTCAAGAATATTTGGGATGATTTTAACAGGAAAAAGCTAGATAGCATTGTTGTGCTAATGGCTACATAAGGAAATAATTAACATGATTACTTCCAAGTCACTTTCTTTAGTAAACTGTTGAATAAAACATATGAATTAATAATAAAACAAATACCTTTATTAATCCATCTGTGTCATCGTGGGTTTAAGTGTTGCATTGATGGCGATAAGGTCAATTAAAAGTAAATCAATATTTGACCTTCGACCTTTGGAAGGTCAATAGAGGCGTCAAAACAATAAATAACATTTAACAGCTGTAACAATAAAATATTTTAATTCACAATTTTAATCTTTTCTACATTTTCTTCTCGTTCTTCCTGCTCCGATATTCCTAGTTTCCCTGTGATGTCGTCCACACTCACATTAATGCTAGTGTGCCGCGCTGCCCGCACTCTCCTCTTCACCTCCTTCAGTGAAGAGAACGTCTCGACCTCCGCAGCGCAAATCAAAACATAAAACATTTTATATTTCAATGATTTCTATCAGATTGTTTTCATCCGGAGCCTCAACATCAGCGACAAAGGCGGCGATCTAAAAACAGAACGGCGAGGAAGACAAGATGAAAAGGAAGAAAAGATGAAAAGGAAGAGAGAGTAGGACGAGAGAAGAGTGAAGTCACGACGAAAACTCAACCCTCGTCGTCGACTCTGATCTGCCCGAGCGGAGATTAAACTGCCTCGCAGCCGTCTGTGATCTGAAGGAGGTTGAACGCTACACATCCCTGTGCGTCGCTGAGACACACAACACACACAACACACACTCACACACAACACACACAACTAGAAGAGCACTCAGAGAGCGCAGACCTCCACCTTTAACGGTCATTGATAGAAGTTTCTCAGTGTCATCAGGTTATTTCGTTAATTCGAACGTTGAACTTTATTTAAAGGTTTTTTAAGCATTTTTAGAATAACATTTAATAATGTTTAAACTTTTTAGTTGTTTTTGTTGAATATTTAAATAATAAATTCTAATATTTTAAATTTTTAATAATTTACACATATATCATATTTTAATCCCAATTATAACATAAATATATACAAATAAATGTATTAAATTCAATATTCTCAATGTATAATGTTATATATACCAGGAAATACCAATAATTTATTATAATATATCAAACGCTGTGTATTAAATTAAATATTAATTTATAAAATAAATCCTAAATAAACATTAAAACAAGCTCCTTTTAAAATAGATATTATTTAATTCAATTATTCAATAATTTAAAAGATAATTAAAATACACTGATGTACTTCCATAGTACTTTTCACCTAATATTATTATTAAATCTATTATTTATCATTTGTTCGTTGACTCATCTTCAGCGTTTCTCTAAAAAACACTAAAACAAAACCTTGTTGAGGTAAAAACTGCCACAAACTGAACCATGAACCATATTTAAAGGATATTTTTAAGCATTTTTAGAATTAAATGTAATAATGTCTATAGTGTTTAGTTGTTTTTGTTGAATAATTAAATAATAAATTCTAATATTTTAAAAATGTACACAAACAGTTTGATATTTTAATCCCAATTATAACATAAATAAACGCAAATAAATGTGTTAAACTCATTATTTTCAATGTATAATGTTATATATATCAGGAAATACCAGTGGTAGAGATACAAATTAAAAAAGATTACATTCAGAAAAAAGGAATTGGAATTATTGGAATAAGAATATCAAACGCTGTGTATTGAATTAAATATTAATTTATAAAAAAAATATCCGAAATAATCATTAAAAGAAGCTCCTTTTAATGATTATTTAATTAAATTATTCAATAAAATATAAATTATGGTTTCAATAATTAATATGTTATTAAAATACACTGATGTACTTCCAAAGTACTTTTCACGTAATATTATTATAATTAAATCTATCATTAGAAACATTTTTCACATTTGAAAAAGAGAAGTTT
The DNA here is from genome assembly GCF_982586985.1 of Callionymus lyra. Taxonomy (NCBI): domain Eukaryota; kingdom Metazoa; phylum Chordata; class Actinopteri; order Syngnathiformes; family Callionymidae; genus Callionymus; species Callionymus lyra. The sequence goes on from NC_141833.1 coordinate 23,284,595, forward strand.
AATAAAATGCATCATGTGTTCTTTGACTCGTCGTCAGCGTTTCTCTAAGAAACACTAAAACCTTCTTGAGGTACAAACAGACGTGAACCCCTGGACCATGAAAAGCGTCTTGGTGACACACTTATGCAACAGAGTCGCGTCTGTGGCTCAGATCCACAGATGTGAAGAAGAAACATGACTTGTGAGATCCTGCCCCCCCGCTCTGATCCAGATGCTCTTTTGGCTTCAGCGCAGACACACAAATTAAGCACTTCACAGGAGGATTGTGGGTAGAAGAAGGATTTTGTGTCAGGTTTTTAAATACTCAAGTATCAGTCATTTGGTATTTATTTTTATTTTATTTTTAGATGGAGATTTAATGTAGGAGCCAATTGTATAACCAACGTTTATTTATTCATATTTATTTTTATTTTATTTATTTATTTTATAAATCTAATTTATTTAGTTTATTTAATTTATTGTATTTTTATTTTATTATTTTATTTGTAGATGGCTATTTCATGTAGGAGGCACTTGAATAAATGTGGGTTGTATATTTATATTTATTTATCTCATTTATTTATTTTATTTCATCTAATCCATTTTTGTTTTGCATTTAATTTTTCTTTTATCATTTTATTTTTTAAGGCTATTTAATTTACGAGCCACTTGTTAATATACGTATCTATATCTATTTATTTTATTTTATTTGTTTTATTTATTTTAATAATCTCATTTATTTATTTTATTTTGTTTCATTTATTTACTTCATTGTATTTCTATTTTATTATTTTATTTTGAGATGGCAATTTAAAGTAGGAGGCAGTTATAATTATTATTATTTATTTACATCATTTATTTATTTTTACAGTGTTTTTATTTTAGTCATCTTATTCATTTTATTTATTCATTTTATTGTATGTCATTTATTTATTGTATTATATATATATTTTTTATTCATCTCATTTATTTATTTTATTCATCTTATTTATTGATTTTATTCAAGGCGCTATATAAATAGAGATTATTATTATTATTATTATCTCATTTATTGGGTTTATTTTATTTTTAATTTTTTTATTCTATTTTTGTATTTATTTATTCATTATAATAATCTCATTTATTTATGTTTATTGTATTTTATTTATTTATTCATTATAATAATCTCATTTATTTAGTTTATTGTATTTTATTTATTTATTAATTATAATAATCTCATTTATTTCGTTTATTGTATTTTATTTATTTATCTCATTTATTTATTTTATTTTATTTCATTGATTTATTGTATTTTATTTGTTCATTCAATATTAAAATGTTTTTCAACAACATCACAAATAAGTTCTTGTAGTTTTATTATATTATTTATAATATTTTCAGATTCTTAGTTTCATCAGTAAAATAAAGATTCATTAAGAAGACAATCTTCTCCTGGTCATAATGTTTCGGTCAAGACCAGGTAGTAACAACAGTCGACCGTCGCCATGGCGACAAACCTCAAGTCGCTCGAGACGAACGTGAAGCTCGATGACAAGAAGTCCGAGCGTAGGAAGAATCGCTGAGGATTCTGGGAAAAAAACAAATGAACTGTGAAAAAGTTGTTCAATTGTCTGAGGTGTCATGTGACGTCTCTGGAGACGTTTATTATATTATTATTGACTTTAGTTCAGCGTCAGACGCTTCAACGATAAACATCTTAAACGTTATAAATTAACTGGATTATAAAGTTAAGATGGAACTGATTCATGAAATAAAGAAGGAAATTAAATTGGACTAAAATGAGCCAAATTCACAGAGAAACGACACAAAAATCCATCAAATATGAAAATAAATGTGAATAAAACCATACAAACAAAGACGATGATTTTCAGGGACGCTGACCTCTGACCTCCTGACCGTCTGAGGTCAGCGTCACAAACGTCTGACCTTCATATATGTGATCAAACCCGTGTGAACATCTGATGCTCCGAAGATACGACTGGTGCAGAAAACACGAAACACAAGTGATGCACGACCTTCAGTCTGAGAATATATTTATACACTTAAATATCACAACAATTCATCACAATTTATTTGTTATCAAAGTTGTTTTTGCGTTTATGTTAAAATAAAGTGAGTTTTACACAAATAATTATACTTTTTTACATTTATAATAAACATATTCTCGCATTTGTTGATTTTTGTGTCGCAATCAAACTTCCAGCCTCTAGGTGGCAGCAGTCACCATGTCCTCCACAGCTAGAGGAAGAATGATGACTGAGGACAAGAGGATACAGTGACTCCAGCAGCTTTTAAAGTTGATGTTTGGACATATTTTGGTTTGAAAACAAATGAAAGTTGTGACGACTTCATCAAGAGTCATGTGGTCTGTAAATACTACAACACCAGAGTCAAGTACTGGACAATACTACACATATATACTTGTTACTACACTATCACAACACTAGAGTCAAGTGCTGGACAATACTACACATATATACTTGTTACTACACTATCACAACACCAGAGTCAAGTACTGGACAATACTACACATATATACTTGTTACTACACTATCACAACACTAGAGTCAAGTGCTGGACAATACTACACATATATACTTGTTACTACACTATCACAACACCAGAATCAAGTACAGGACAATACTACACATACAGTATATACTTGTTACTACACTATCACAACACCAAGGTCAAGAACTTCACAATACTACACATATATACTTGTTACTACACTATCACAACACCAGAGTCAAGTACTTGACAATACTACACATATATACTTGTTACTACACTATCACAACACCAGAGTCAAGTACTGGACAATACTACACATATATACTTGTTACTACACTATCACAACACCAGAGTCAAGTACTGGACAATACTACACATATATACTTGTTACTACACTATCACAACACCAGAGTCAAGTACTGGACAATACTACACATATATACTTGTTACTACACTATCACAACACCAGAGTCAAGTACTGGACAATACTACACATATATACTTGTTACTACACTATCACAACACCAGAGTCAAGTACTGGACAATACTACACATATATACTTGTTACTACACTATCACAACACCAGAGTCAAGTACTGGACAATACTACACATATATACTTGTTACTACACTATCACAACACCAGAGTCAAGTACTGGACAATACTACACATATATACTTGTTACTACACTATCACAACACCAGAGTCAAGTACTGGACAATACTACACATATATACTTGTTACTACACTATCACAACACCAGAGTCAAGTATTGGACAATACTACAAATATATACTTGTTACTACATTATCACAACACCAGAGTCAAGTACTCAACAATACTTCACATATGTACTTGTTACTACACTATCACAACACCAGAGTCAAGTATTGGACAATACTACAAATATATACGTGTTACTACACTATCACAACACCAGAGTCAAGTACTCAACAATACTTCACATATGTACTTGTTACTACACTATCACAACACCAGAGTCAAGTACTCAACAATACTTCACATATGTACTTGTTACTACACTATCACAACATCAGAGTCAAGTACTCAACAATACTACACATATATACTTGTTACTACACTATCACAACACCAGAGTCAAGTACTCGACAATACTACACATACATCATTGTTTCTACACTATCACAACATCAGAGTCAAGTACTCGACAATACTACACATATGTACTTGTTACTACACTATCACAACACCAGAGTCGAGTACTCAACAATACTACACATATATACTTGTTACTACACTATCACAACACCAGAGTCAAGTACTGGACAATACTACACATATATACTAGTTACTACACTATCACAGCACCAGAGTCAAGAACTGGACAATACTACACATATATACTTGTTACTACACTATCACAACACCAGAGTCAAGTACTGGACAATACTACACATATGTACTTGTTACTACACTATCACAACACCAGAGTCAAGTACTGGACAATACTACACATATATACTTGTTACTACACTATCACAACACCAGAGTCAAGTACTGGACAATACTACACATATATCCTTGTTACTACACTATCACAACACCAGAGTCAAGTACTGGACAATACTACACATATATACTTGTTACTACACTATCACAACACCAGAGTCAAGTACTCCACAATACTACACATGTATACTTGGTACTACACTATCACAACACCAGAGTCAAGTACTCGACAATAGTACACATATATACTTGTTACTACACTATCACAACACCAGAGTCAAGTACTGGACAATACTACACATATATACTTGTTACTACACTATCACAAAACCAGAGTCAAGTACTCGACAATAGTACACATATATACTTGTTACTACACTATCACAACACCAGAGTCAAGTACTGGACAATACTACACATATATACTTGTTACTACACTATCACAAAACCAGAGTCAAGTACTCGACAATAGTACACATATACTTGTTACTACACGGATTTATATTTATAATATTGTTCGATTTTTGGTCCTTTTTTATTACTGTTAATCCTCAAAAATATTACTTTGAATAAATCTAAAAACATAAGATTAGATTCATTATTAATTAATATTACTTCCTAATAACTGAATGTACAGTATTTGATATAAACAGTAGCGAAGATAGTAATGATGTTTTTGTTGTTGATGATTCTTGATATCAACTTTAATTTGAACTCTTGCAGGTCACACAATAAAAAACGATAAAAAACCATAAAAAACGATAAAAAACGACAAAAAACGATAAAAAAAAACAACAAAAATCAACAAAAACAATAAAAAACAATAAAAAGAGTGAGTTCATCGCTCAAAGGAATGAAATCATGACATGTATGTCCTGATGAATCTGATCCATAAACAACACTAGAACCAACATAGATGTCACGTGACGAGCTTCTCTTCACACCAGGGGCCACATCACCGGCGGGTTCGTCCAGTTCCTATCATGGCGGGTCGAGCAGATGCTGCTCCAGCGAAACATCACAACAAAAGAACACAAGACTCTCGGACCCACAACACAACTGTCACACACGCGCGCGCGCGCGCGCGCGACCACACGCACCAACACACCTCGACACAAAGAAACCGTGTCTTTGTGAAAGAACCAACCTTAACAGCGGCTTCTAGCATCTCCTGCTCGCGTCCATCCTGCGGGGAAAGTGCAGGAAAGATCCGGGAGTGTTAGTCCAGGAGGCTCGCGGTCCTGGTCCTGGTCCTGGTCCTGGTTCGGTTCGGTTCGGGTTCATTAGGATCCAATAGATTTGTTTGTAGAAATGTTAGCTAACGCCGGAAGTGCCGCTGACGTTACTCGCCATGACGCGGGAGAAGAGCCAGGAGGAGGAAGAGATGTTTTCCCTTCATGTCGACGTGCGGCGGAGGAGAGGAGAGAGGGAGGAGAGAGAGAGGAGAGAGAGAGGAGAGAGGGAGGAGAGAGGAGAGAGGGAGGAGAGAGAGAGGAGAGAGGGAGGAGAGAGGGAGGAGAGAGGGAAGAAGGATGATGGAGCGGAGGAAGCAGGTCCCTCTCCTGCTGCCTACGGAAGCCTGCGAGAGACACTCGCTCTCTTCTTTCTAGTAACAACTTAATAATAAATCAAGGTTTTTAATATTTTACATTCAGCCGCGAGGGTTTGTTTGAGTTCGACTGTGGAGCAGAATCTATGGATTTACACTTGAGAGGCAAATATAAAAGATTCAAAACGATGAAACTCAAAATAAACTGTTTTTAGTTACACTTTGTTGTATTGTTGTTTCTACACTATCACATACTAGAGTCAAGTACTGGACAATACTACACATATATACTTGTTACTACACTATCACAACACCAGAGTCAAGTACTGGACAATACTACACATATATACTTGTTACTGCACTATCACAACACCAGAGTCAAGTACTGGACAATACTACACATATATACTTGTTACTACACTATCAAAACACCAGAGTCAAGTACTGGACGATACTACACATATATACTTGTTACTACACTATCACAACACCAGAGTCAAGCACTGGACAATACTACACATATATACTTGTTACTACACTATCACAACACCAGAGTCAAGTACTGGACAATACTACACATATATACTTGTTACTACACTATCACAACACCAGAGTCAAGTACTGGACAATACTACACATATATACTTGTTACTACACTATCACAACACCAGAGTCAAGTACTGGACAATACTACACATATATACTTGTTACTACACTATCAAAACACCAGAGTCAAGTACTGGACGATACTACACATATATACTTGTTACTACACTATCACAACACCAGAGTCAAGTACTGGACAATACTACACATATATACTTGTTACTACACTATCACAACACCAGAGTCAAGTACTGGACAATACTACACATATATACTTGTTACTACACTATCACAACATCAGAGTCAAGTACTGGACAATACTACACATATATACTTGTTACTACACTATCACAACAGCAGAGTCAAGTACTGGACAATACTACACATATATACTTGTTACTACACTATCACAACACCAGAGTCAAGTACTGGACAATACTACACATATATACTTGTTACTACACTGTCACAACACCAGAGTCAAGTACTGGACAATACTACACATATATACTGGTTACTACACTGTCACAACACCAGAGTCAAGTACTGGACAATATTACACATATATACTTGTTACTACACTATCACAACACTAGAGTCAAGTACTGGACAATACTACACATATATACTTGTTACTACACTATCAAAACACCAGAGTCAAGTACTGGACAATAGTACACATATATACTTGTTACTACACTATCACAACACTAGAGTCAAGTACTGGACAATAGTACACATATATACTTGTTACTACACTATCACAACACTAGAGTCAAGTACTGGACAATACTACACATATATACTTGTTGTTGCACAGAAAACACAACAAAAACTGAGATGTCGATGGATTTAGATTTCAGTGCAACTTCTGAATTTATAAGGTAGTTACTGTAACAAATAAATATATATAAATATATATAAGAATTAGCTCAGATCAGTGTTTAAGAACGAAAAACTCAAAAACAAATATAAACAATATTAAAGAATAAAATAAATGTGTTGAAGCTCCTTCATGTGGATTGGATGAAGCTTCATGATGCAGTATCGACCACTAGATGTCACTGTTCGTCTTCTCGTCCATTGATTCATCAGCTGTTCTATTGAAAACCTCACATTTCAACGGAGAGCGCCCCCTACCGACTCATTAAAGAAGCTTCTCTCGGTTCACGATGGAAGGAAGGAGAGTAAAAATAAGTGTCCTGATGACAGAGCTGAGCCAGAGGGCATGTCTAGCAACTTCCTGTAGAAGATCTGAGCGACTCATTCACACGTCGTCATCCAGGAGAGACTCGGAGAAGAGCGTCCGACCCGTGAAACCAGTCGAGGTGATTCCTGGATGTGGGGAGAGGACCCGGGGCAGACCCGTCATCTGACCGGGGAACATCTCGGTGCTCTACAGGAGATGAGGTTCCTCGTCCAGACCTGTAGTTACATCTGGTTTCATGAGTCATTTCTTCAGTAATTGATAGTATTATTAGTGTTTTTATGTCAACTTGTGTTTTTAAACTTGTGTTCTGGGTCCAATTTAAGAGATTTAACGTCACATGTCAATAATTAAAAGTACTTTGATTTAAGAAAAGAGCTTTAAAAATCCTGCCATTATCTTCACTTTCATTCCATTTTTGTTTTGTTTATACACTTTTTATTCTCGTCTCTACTATGTTCACAAATATTATTTTCACCAAAACTGTTAATACTTAGAGACACTTTTGTAAATCGTTAATATATTCGGTCAATAAAGGAGTTTCTGATTCTTATTTCAATTCACAACTAAAGCATGAATGTAGGTACATCGGTTTCTTGCGCCACCTGGCGGCGCGTTACAGAACTACAAGATCCAAGCAACACAAACAAGTCGTTGAATCACTTTTTTTATTCTCTTTACGTGACACACATGAAGCCAGAAGTTTTGTTCTGACACTACGTCAACACACACGGCACCGACTACAGCCACTGTTAATTTGACCATCAGACACAGTTTCATCTCACACACACACACACACACACACACTGGAAGAAGGTCACGAGTCAGCAAACACACACATAATCACATGGAATGATCGACAATTCTGACGCTTTCTGCTCCAACAACAGTGAGACACATTTATGATGAACAAACCTTTAGTTGAAAGTCCAAATACAACATAAATCATTAAGGAATGTTTGAGCGATTAAAACAAACACTGTTTTAAAACAATATTGTGTAAACAGTTGTTGTCGTTCACTGCGAAGTCATCGTTGTGTGTCAAGGATTTCATTCAAACGTGATCAATCATCGACAGAATCGAACGCATCGTCGCAGAACAAAAGACGGATTCAAACGCATGCTTCACGGAAAAGAAACAAAAACAATGTTCAGCTCACGCTCACACACTCACACACACACTCACACACACACACACAAAATACTCGTTCAACAGCACCTTCACAAAGGTTCACACGCGTGTGAACGACCGATGAAAGACTGCACACACACTTAAATAATTTACCATGTATTTACACAATAATTCATCTGTTTCTCCAGCGGCGTCTGGTCTCGGCTTCAGTCTCCCATCTTTACTTTGGACGTCTGCGACACACGGAGGGTCAGCGAGAGCGAAGGTCGGGCAGAAGGTCACAGAGACGCCCACTCACCTGCAGGATGGCCACGATGACGCCGAACAGGCCGATGGCGCTGGCGAAGATCTCCACGATGAGGATCTTCACGAACAGGCTGGGGTTCTGGGCGTCGGCCAGAGCGGCGCCGCTGCCCACGATGCCCACGCAGATGCCGCAGAAGAGGTTGGAGAAGCCCACGGTCAGGCCGGCGCCGAACATGGAGTACCCTGAGGAGAGCAGACGTTCAGAGGTAGGGTTTGGAGTCGCACGAGGCGTTCGTACCGGCCTGATAGTTCCTGGCACCGATGGTCTCCGGCGTGGTCCCGCTGAAGTTCTACAAGAAGAAGAAGAGTTTTTAAAAACCTCCTCCTTCACGTCCCGGAGATGGTCTTCGTTCACCTCCGCCATGTTGCTGATGACGATCGCCATGATGATGCCGTAGATGGCAACAGCTTCACAGAAGATGATGCTGAGGACGAAGCAACAACATCCTGGCGTCACGTTTGAGATCAGAAGGCGAATCGATTCACAGTAATCAGAGAATATCAACGTATTGAGATTGTAAACCAGGGGCCTCCGGACGACTGCGAGGGCCACAGAACTCTTCTCTGACGCAGTTACTAATAGAAACACCAGAGAACCCTTGAAAGGTTCTTCAGAGAGAAAAAAAAAAGTCTGGAAATAAATAATAATAAATCTAGTTGTGAAATGAATAACAACCAAATAATCATCTCTGGGTCGAAAGAGAGGGAGAAACATTAAATGGACAAATTTAAAAACATACAGTCTTGGTTTGTATTTAAGCGTTTCTAAGAAATTTTTTACTCCCTAAAAATGGTCCAATGTTTTTGTTGTCATGAGGCCAGATGTGCAGGCGAGCAGTAGTTTGAGGACCACGGCTCTAAAGCAAGGATCCTTATATTATATTCAAGTGTTTCACTCATTTTCTCTAGTTTAAAGGTTTATTTTTAGAGTTAACTCGATTTAAACGAGCGTCTTGAAGTGTTTAGAGCTACAGGATAATGTTACTGGAAAAAGAAAACACTATATTTAAAATAAAATCTCTAAACTTAGAATCAGAACATGATCTGGATCTTATAATCCATGTGTTTGTGTCGTTGACACTATTGTAACAGTTTATTTAGTGTCTAAACCAGAAGGATGAGTCTCGCCTGCAGTTCATACTAAACTCTGCAGCCAGAATTCTGAGCTGCTCTAGTAGAAGAACTCACATTTCTCCTTCAAACTCTTCACTGGCTGCTCTAGTAGAAGAACTCACATTTCTCCTTCAAACTCTTCACTGGCTGCTCTAGTAGAAGAACTCACATTTCTCCTTCAAACTCTTCACTGGCCGCTCTAGTAGAAGAACTCACATTTCTCCTTCAAACTCTTCACTGGCTGCTCTAGTAGAAGAACTCACATTTCTCCTTCAAACTCTTCACTGGCTGCTCTAGTAGAAGAACTCACATTTCTCCTTCAAACTCTTCACTGGCTGCTCTAGTAGAAGAACTCACATTTCTCCTTCAAACTCTTCACTGGCTGCTCTAGTAGAAGAACTCACATTTCTCCTTCAAACTCTTCACTGGCTGCTCTAGTAGAAGAACTCACATTTCTCCTTTAAACTCTTCACTGGCTGCTCTAGTAGAAGAACTCACATTTCTCCTTCAAACTCTTCACTGGCTGCTCTAGTAGAAGAACTCACATTTCTCCTTCAAACTCTTCAATGGCTGCTCTAGTAGAAGAACTCACATTTCTCCTTCAAACTCTTCACTGGCTGCTCTAGTAGAAGAACTCACATTTCTCCTTCAAACTCTTCACTGGCCGCTCTAGTAGAAGAACTCACATTTCTCCTTCAAACTCTTCACTGGCCGCTCTAGTAGAAGAACTCACATTTCTCCTTCAAACTCTTCACTGGCCGCTCTAGTAGAAGAACTCACATTTCTCCTTCAAACTCTTCACTGGCCGCTCTAGTAGAAGAACTCACATTTCTCCTTCAAACTCTTCACTGGCTGCTCTAGTAGAAGAACTCACATTTCTCCTTCAAACTCTTCACTGGCTGCTCTAGTAGAAGAACTCACATTTCTCCTTTAAACTCTTCACTGGCTGCTCTAGTAGAAGAACTCACATTTCTCCTTCAAACTCTTCACTGGCTGCTCTAGTAGAAGAACTCACATTTCTCCTTCAAACTCTTCACTGGCCGCTCTAGTAGAAGAACTCACATTTCTCCTTCAAACTCTTCACTGGCTGCTCTAGTAGAAGAACTCACATTTCTCCTTCAAACTCTTCACTGGCTGCTCTAGTAGAAGAACTCACATTTCTCCTTCAAACTCTTCAATGGCTGCTCTAGTAGAAGAACTCACATTTCTCCTTCAAACTCTTAACTGGATCTACTCACTCCTTCAAGAAACATCTTAAAACCTTTTTAATTTGTGCTTTTTCTCAACTTTCTTGTTGCTGCTGTGTTTGTTTCCATGTTGTCTTGACTTTTAAGAGTTTTAACATTTGTATGTTTTTTAACTGTGTATTGTTTATGATTGTTAAAGTGCTTTGTGGACCTGCTCAAGAAAAGCTGCTTCACCAATAGTTACTCACTTGCTTAATAATCAATAGAAAATAAATGATATAGTGTGTATTATTATTATTATATTATTCTAACGCCTGACAGACGCAGCATTATTGACGACTTCAAAGTGCGACATTAACCAATTGGTTTGAAAGGTTTAAACGTTGACACGTGACGACTGGTCGTTTACTCACCTGACCAGGTTCTTGGTCTTAATCCGAGGCGCCTTCACTCCGCCGCCGATGATGCTGGAGCCGGTGATGTAGATCCCCCTGAAGAAGAAACACACAACTCATAAGTACACCAGGTACACACAGGTGTGTGAGAAGAAACACACAACTCATAAGTACACCAGGTACACACAGGTGTGTGAGAGAAGAAACACACAACTCATAAGTCCACGAGGTAAACACAGGTGTGTGAGAAGAAACACACAACTCATAAGTCCACCAGGTACACACGGGTGTGTGAGAAGAAACACACAACTCATAAGTACACCAGGTACACACGGGTGTGAGAGAAGAAACACACAACTCATAAGTACACGAGGTACACACAGGTGTGTGAGAGAAGAAACACACAACTCATAAGTCCACGAGGTACACACAGGTGTGTGAGAAGAAACACACAACTCATAAGTACACCAGGTACACACAGGTGTGAGAGAAGAAACACACAACTCATAAGTACACGAGGTACACACAGGTGTGTGAGAGAAGAAACACACAACTCATAAGTACACGAGGTACACACAGGTGTGTGAGAGAAGAAACACACAACTCATAAGTACACGAGGTACACACAGGTGTGTGAGAAGAAACACACAACTCATAAGTCCACGAGGTACACACAGGTGTGTGAGAGAAGAAACATACAACTCATAAGTACACCAGGTACACACAGGTGTGTGAGAGAAGAAACACACAACTCATAAGTCCACGAGGTACACACAGGTGTGTGAGAGAAGAAACACACAACTCATAAGAACACCAGGTACACACAGGTGTGTGAGAAGAAACACACAACTCATAAGTACACCAGGTACACACAGGTGTGTGAGACGAAACACACAACTCATAAGTACACCAGGTACACACAGGTGTGTGAGAAGAAACACACAACTCATAAGTACACCAGGTACACACAGGTGTGTGAGAGAAGAAACACACAACTCATAAGTCCACGAGGTAAACACAGGTGTGTGAGAAGAAACACACAACTCATAAGTCCACCAGGTACACACGGGTGTGTGAGAAGAAACACACAACTCATAAGTACACCAGGTACACACGGGTGTGAGAGAAGAAACACACAACTCATAAGTACACGAGGTACACACAGGTGTGTGAGAGAAGAAACACACAACTCATAAGTCCACGAGGTACACACAGGTGTGTGAGAAGAAACACACAACTCATAAGTACACCAGGTACACACAGGTGTGAGAGAAGAAACACACAACTCATAAGTACACGAGGTACACACAGGTGTGTGAGAGAAGAAACACACAACTCATAAGTACACGAGGTACACACAGGTGTGTGAGAGAAGAAACACACAACTCATAAGTACACGAGGTACACACAGGTGTGTGAGAAGAAACACACAACTCATAAGTCCACGAGGTACACACAGGTGTGTGAGAGAAGAAACATACAACTCATAAGTACACGAGGTACACACAGGTGTGTGAGAGAAGAAACACACAACTCATAAGTCCACGAGGTACACACAGGTGTGTGAGAGAAGAAACACACAACTCATAAGTACACGAGGTAGACACCACACAGGTGTGAGAGAAGAAACACACAACTCATAAGTACACGAGGTACACACAGGTGTGAGAGAAGAAACACACAACTCATAAGTACACGAGGTACACACAGGTGTGAGAGAAGAAACACACAACTCATAAGTCCACGAGGTACACACAGGTGTGTGAGAAGAAACACACAACTCATAAGTACACCAGGTACACACGGGTGTGTGAGAGAAGAAACACACAACTCATAAGTACACCAGGTACACACAGGTGTGAGAGAAGAAACACACAACTCATAAGTACACCAGGTACACACAGGTGTGTGAGAAGAAACACACAACTCATAACTACACCAGGTACACACGGGTGTGTGAGAGAAGAAACACACAACTCATAAGTACACAAGGTACACACAGGTGTGAGAGAAGAAACACACAACTCATAAGTCCACGAGGTACACACAGGTGTGTGAGAGAAGAAACACACAACTCATAAGTACACGAGGTACACACAGGTGTGAGAGAAGAAACACACAACTCATAAGTCCACGAGGTACACACAGGTGTGCGAGAAGAAACACACAACTCATAAGTACACGAGGTACACACAGGTGTGAGAGAAGAAACACACAACTCATAAGTACACGAGGTACACACAGGTGTGAGAGAAGAAACACACAACTCATAAGTACACCAGGTACACACAGGTGTGTGAGAAGAAACACACAACTCATAAGTACACCAGGTACACACGGGTGTGTGAGAAGAAACACACAACTCATAAGTACACCAGGTACACACAGGTGTGTGAGAGAAGAAACACACAACTCATAAGTCCACCAGCTACACACAGGTGTGTGAGAAGAAACACACAACTCATAAGAACACGAGGTACACACAGGTGTGTGAGAGAAGAAACACACAACTCATAAGTACACGAGGTACACACAGGTGTGTGAGAAGAAACACACAACTCATAAGTCCACGAGGTACACACAGGTGTGTGAGAAGAAACACACAACTCATAAGTCCACGAGGTACACACAGGTGTGTGAGAGAAGAAACACACAACTCATAAGTCCACGAGGTACACACAGGTGTGACAGAGGAGAAACACACAACTCATAAGTCCACGAGGTACACACAGGTGTGTGAGAAGAAACACACAACTCATAAGTACACGAGGTACACACAGGTGTGTGAGAAGAAACACACAACTCATAAGTCCACGAGGTACACACAGGTGTGAGAGAACAAACACACAACTCATAAGTCCACGAGGTACACACAGGTGTGTGAGAGAAGAAACACACAACTCATAAGTCCACGAGGTACACACAGGTGTGAGAGAAGAAACACACAACTCATAAGTACACCAGTTACACACAGGTGTGTGAGAAGAAACACACAACTCATAAGTCCACGAGGTACACACAGGTGTGAGAGAAGAAACACACAACTCATAAGTACACGAGGTACACACAGGTGTGAGAGAACAAACACACAACTCATAAGTCCACGAGGTACACACAGGTGTGAGAGAACAAACACACAACTCATAAGTACACGAGGTACACACAGGTGTGTGAGAGAAGAAACACACAACTCATAAGTACACGAGGTACACACAGGTGTGTGAGAGAAGAAACACACAACTCATAAGTACACGAGGTACACACAGGTGTGTGAGAGAAGAAACACACAACTCATAAGTACACGAGGTACACACAGGTGTGTGAGAGAAGAAACACACAACTCATAAGTACACGAGGTACACACAGGTGTGTGAGAGAAGAAACACACAACTCATAAGTACACGAGGTACACACAGGTGTGTGAGAGAAGAAACACACAACTCATAAGTACACGAGGTACACACGGGTGTGTGAGAAGAAACACACAACTCATAAGTCCACGAGGTACACACAGGTGTGTGAGAAGAAACACACAACTCATAAGTCCACGAGGTACACACAGGTGTGAGAGAAGAAACACACAACTCATAAGTCCACGAGGTACACACAGGTGTGTGAGAAGAAACACACAACTCATAAGTACACCAGGTACACACAGGTGTGAGAGAAGAAACACACAACTCATAAGTACACAAGGTACACACAGAACAGACGGTCAGTGTGTGATGAAGACGTCAAACAGGTTATAATTCTCAGAGCAAACAATCGTCGCCGGATCAACCAAACGATCGTTAATCCGTCCTGTTCTGAGTGTGTGTTTTGTTGTGTGTGTTTTGTTGTGTGTGTTTTGTTGTGTGTGTTTTGTTGTGTGTGTTTTGTTGTGCGACGCCTCACCAGGCGGCTCCGACCACAGACAGAGAGATGGCCAGACCGATGCCCAGGTTGGCCCACATGAAGGGAGACGTTTCCGTGAGGAACCTGAGAACAGAAGCAGGGTTAACCAGATGATTGACAGCCGATGATTGACAGCAGATGATTGACAGCAGAATGAATGAGAGAATCAGTTTCCCTGTTGATGAGAGTTTACACGGCTCATTGGTTTCAGTGGAGCTACAGAAACAAACATGATCCAGAGACGTTTAAATAGAGTTAAAAAGCAACAAAAACACTTGTTTCTAAATGATTTAAAGTATAGCTGTCGAAAGGTCAAAGTTCAATGTTTATCGTTGGACAGAATCGACATTAAAAAGACGTCGTACTCACCATCCCACGTCGAACCTAAAGCCGAGGTCGAATATAGTGTAGCAAATACCTGCAAACACAAGACACCGTGTTGGATTCATTCAAAAGGAACAGGAAATGTGGGTTTTATGACACGTAATGTCGGGGTTTTCCATAAAAATGACTGGTTCCTTATTTCAGCAGCAGAACTGAGCAGAAATCATGTGTTCAGGCTTCAGTGTGAAAAGTCACACTTGTGTGAGAAACTTCCTGTTCCAACATCAATGTTTCCAGAGTTTATTCTTCCTTCATTTCTCTTCCTTTTTCAGACACTTTCTGGATAGAAAAGGATTTCTGCAGCTTAACGAACGTTACAGTCAAGATATTTTAAATACCATTTGAATTAAATTAACATTAATAACATGGTTAAGGGGAAGTTTTACCCAAAATTGTATTTTAAAACAAACTATATATGACTTTTTATTCGATTGAAACTCTTTCCTTAACTCCCATCATGAAGATTTTCAAGTATAAATCCTTATCTTGTGTTTTTATCCTTATGGAAATTGAATGTAATGAGTGTCAAATGTGGTGTAACTTTTATACTCATTCATTTAATGCCTTTAAACAGGAACCGGAATGAGTTCTGATCACAAAACATACAAAATAAACACAAAACTATGGTTGAAAAAAATGTAGATGAAAAAATATTCAACGTTTTTTATCATTAATTAAAAAACCTTCACGAAAAGTTGACGTTATTTTCGTGACATTATTCGAAATTCTTATATTAGTTAATAAAAAACAAAACAATGAGCTTGTATTATGTATATTTTGACACTTAAACTAAACAGTGGCTAGTTAGCAGCTAGCTAGGCTAGCTAATGTTAGCTTCGCCCTTGTGGAGTAGTTTGCTTTTACATTACAACGAAAACCTAAAACACAATTATTCATTGAGTAAATCGTTGTTAATAAAGAATAACACATGATATAAACATGTATTAATAGTTAATTAATAGTTAATACGATGTGAAACCCTTGAGCAGACGACAACGATGCTAGCATGTATGCTAGCATGTATGCTAACAGTCACACAGAAATGCACGACTCGTCTCAAAACAAAAGTCGAACATTCAGAATAAATCTGTGGTAAGTTATGAAAACAAACACCATTACTTTTTGTATTTTATTAGCGAAAAACTCCATTTTGACAGCTTACGAATAACAGACTGTCAATCCGTCACGTTCTGTCGTAAAGCGTCAAACATGTCGTGTCACACGATAATAGCAGGAGTTGAAGCTCGTGCTGTGGATTGTTATTGTTATTGTTATCTTTAATCGCCACAGATCGATGGATATTCAGGCGATGATCGATTCTCACCGACGACCAGGATGGTGCTCCAGAAGGCCACGACGATCCCGGTGTACAGGATCGCGTGTCCGCTCATGGCGTACTCCAGCAGCATCGGTGCGGGGATCTGAGCTCGAAGCTACGACACTTGATTCCGGAGATGTTTGGAAGAAAAGACGTCGTTTCTGCGGCAGATCGAGCAGGAAGTGAGGAACAGCATCAAAGGAGAAGCGGCGCAGAGTCAGCTGATCAGGTTTAGACGAGCATGTGACCGGGAGTCACGAGGGCTGCGTCCCAATCCGCTTCTTCCAAACACTTCTTCTTAAACATCTTTACGTTACACTTGCTCTTAGATTCATCTTTTAAACCACGATACTTTCAAAATTATAGTTTAATCAAAGAATGAACCAATGCAATGAAAACATTACATTGACAAAAGAGTGGATAGTGCAGTGTTAAAAGTGTTGGGTGTGGAACGCAGCCCGATCGGCTACGCTCTCCGCCGCATTGAGCGCCACCTGCTATACGCAAAATGACCAGCAGATGCCGCTGTCGCCCAAGTGCACGCGTCACGACTCAGGATCGAAAACATTTTAAAAACAAAAATGTTTTAGATACAAATTAAAAAATGTAATGAAAAACACAAACAAATAAATAATATAATAATAAAAGATAGAAAAATTAAATAGTTATATACAGTTAAACATCGATTTTCTTTAATTTTTTACTACAAATATATAAAACATAATGTTAGCTGTACAAAAATAACGCTTGATAACATCATAAAAGAAGAAGAAAAAAAACATAATTATTAAAGCAAAATGAAACTTTTAACGTGATTGTTGTGACGGGCTCGTCTTGTTGTCATGACGTCATTTCCCTGCTGATCCATAAACTCAAATGAAAGAAAAGATTGCATTGTTTGATCCTTCCGACAGCCAGAGGCTCGTTGTTGCTCTGAGACGTTATTGCCTGAAGGTTCGAATCCCTCGAGGCTTCATGAGCAAGATTGAAAATGTTCTCCTTCAATCTCTCGCTATTTCCAGCACCGTCACTGACCCGCGGAGTCCAACTCTGAGCTTTAATAACCGACAGAAAAACATCCGATTCTTTCTTTACAGCTGGTCTTGGCGACATGAACAGAACATTGAACTGATTTTAAGACAGAAGATACATCTTTAAATATCTTAGTTTCAATCACAGTTGTTTTTTCCTCGACTTGAGTTCCACCTCCACATCACATTCATGATACACATTGAGGATAATGTTCTGGTTCTGACCCTCGGGTCAGCACTGCAGCAGCAGAAGTGATGGAAAAGTGATGGATTTCAGTTTGTGCTGCTGATAAAAACTGAAAGAAGTCTCGTCTTCTCTCATCAGCTCCTCCATCTCGTCTCCTGCAGGAACAAGAAGAAAAGATTTCTTAGCGTTTTTTTTTACATATGATCTGTTCAATTTATTCCGTCAACACAAAGAATCTACCATGACGTGACAACACACTTGTTACGGTTCGATCCGCACTGTTTTAGGGTTCATACATGTGGACATTCACCCCAGATTTACTCTTGTCTCGCCTCAAGGAGGCGCTACAAAGGATTTAAAAGCTGTCTCGCCTGCAGTTCATACAAAACTGCTCTAGTAGAAGAACTTACATTTCCCCGATCCTTGAAACTCTGCATTGGCTGCCAGCATTGCATTTGTAAGCGAGCAAGTAAAGGTTATTTGTAAAGTTCTTTCTAGACCAGGGTCACAAAGCGCATTAAGAATAAAAAATAACACAGTTAAAATATGTACTTTAAAAGATAATATAGAGACAAACACAGCTGCAACAAGAAAGTCAAGAAAAAGTTAAAATAAAAGTGTCTTGAGATGTTTCTTGAAGGAGTCAGTAGATCATCAAACACAGATGTTTCTTGAAGGAGTCAGTAGATCATCAAACACAGATGTTTCTTAAAGGAGTCAGTAGATCATCAAACATAGATGTTTCTTGAAGGAGTCAGTAGATCATCAAACACAGATGTTTCTTGAAGGAGTCAGTAGATCATCAAACACAGATGTTTCTTAAAGGAGTCAGTAGATCATCAAACATAGATGTTTCTTGAAGGAGTCAGTAGATCATCAAACACAGAGATGTTTCTTGAAGGAGTCAGTAGATCATCAAACACAGAGATGTTTCTTGAAGGAGTCAGTAGATCATCAAACACAGATGTTTCTTGAAGGAGTCAGTAGATCATCAAACACAGATGTTTCTTGAAGGAGTCAGTAGATCATCAAACACAGATGTTTCTTGAAGGAGTCAGTAGATCATCAAACACAGATGTTTCTTGAAGGAGTCAGTAGATCATCAAACACAGATGTTTCTTGAAGGAGTCAGTAGATCATCAAACACAGAGATGGTTCCAAAGCTTAGGAGCAACAGTCTGGAAGGATTTCTCTCCTCTGGTCCGGAAGTTCAGGAACCATCAGTAGATTCTGATCCACAGACCTC
>NC_141833.1:23309134-23311634 GCF_982586985.1 Callionymus lyra
AACAACAACCACAACAACAACAACACTAACAACAACAACAACACTAACAACAACAGCAACAACAACACTAACAACAACAACAACACTAACAACAACAGCAACAACAACACTAACAACAACAACAACACTAACAACAACAACAACAACAACACTTACAACAACAACAACACTAACAACAACAACAACAACAACCACAACAACAACAACCACAACAACAACCACAACAACAACAACACTAACAACAACACTAACAACAACACTAACAACAACAACAACCACAATAACAACAACACTAACAACAACAACCACAACAACAACAACACTAACAACAACACTAACAACAACAGTAACAACAACAACACTAACAACAACACTAACAACAACACTAACAACAACACTAACAACAACACGGTGTCCTGACGTATGAACTGCTCTGCAAAAGTACACTGAGCTCCTCGTCGAGCGGATCTTCCAGAGAAACATGTTTATTAAAAAGCTTTTCACTGATGAGCTGCTGATGAGAGACGGAAACATCAAAGGATCTCGTCCACAATCTTTTCTTCTTTTTATTCGTCGTTCGTGAGACTCAGAGAAGAAACGTCGAGATTTAAATGTTTAATTGATTTTCATTCAATAATTATTTAGTTGTTTTTCTTTAACCATGAGCTAAAAACAAAGTAACCACGAGTTAAAAACACCAGTAACTATGAGTTAAAAACTAAGTAACCATGAGTTAAAAACAAAGTAACCATGAGTTAAAAACACCAGTAACCATGAGTTAAAAACACCAGTAACCATGAGTTAAAAACTAAAAACTAAGTAACAATGAGTTAAAAACACCAGTAACCATGAGTTAAAAACTAAGTAACCATGAGTTAAAAACACCAGTAACCATGAGTTAAAAACTAAGTAACCATGAGTTAAAAACACCAGTAACCATGAGTTAAAAACTAAGTAACCATGAGTTAAAAACACCAGTAACCATGAGTTAAAAACTAAAAACTAAGTAACCATGAGTTAAAAACTAAGTAACCATGAGTTAAAAACACCAGTAACCATGAGTTAAAAACACCAGTAACCATGAGTTAAAAACTAAGTAACCATGAGTTAAAAACACCAGTAACCATGAGTTAAAAACTAAAAACTAAGTAACCATGAGTTAAAAACAAAGTAACCATATGTTAACTATGAGTTAAAGTAACCGTGATTGACAGTAGAGTCTGGTGTGCGACGCTCTGATGGAATCGACTCCTGCTTCATAGACGCCGAATTTTCTTCCTTTAACGAAAGAGGTTTTTATCGCCGCAGGTCTTTATTCTTCTTCCTTTCAAAGCCGAACATCTGCTCAGAAGATAAAGTGTCTCGACAACAACAAGTGTTTCTCACGTTTTTGTTTGTGACGTTCAGTCCAAACGTGTGTGTGTGTGTGAGAGTGTGTGTGTGAGTGTTTGTGAGAGTGTGTGTGTGTGTGTGTGTGTGAGTGTGTGTGTGTGTGTGTCTCAGTCCAAACACGTCGTTCTCAGCGTCGAGAGCAGACGAGTGGTGTCTCTCTTTCACTCTTTGGCCCCCCCAGGTGTGCCCCCCCCCCCCCTCCAGGTGACCCCCTCAGATGTGACCCCCCCCCCCCCCCCCCAGGTGACCCCCTCAGATGTGACCCCCCCACCCTCACCCCTCGACCTTTACACTGAGAAATATTTCTGTCTTTCTTGAATCGATCCTAAAGTTCAGATCCTGCAGCAGAATATCAAGCAGAGCCTGAAGATTCTTTATTTTTATACAATAAAACTCACACAAAAAAACAACATTTAAATGAATTTGAAATATTATTATTATACTACATTTAAATATGTGTATTTCTTTGACGTTGACAAACACATCCTCGCGTCAAGTAAAGAATATTCAGAGCATCTGATGTTGATGACTTTTAGAAAAACATTGTTTGAAAAAGTATAATTTGTTTATTATTATGTGTTTTTCTATTAATTACTTTCATTTTTTACATTTTCAATGGTCTTAGTTTATTTTTGTGTATATTTCAATACATCATTTATAATATAAATATGAATAATAAATACATAAAATACCTTTTATTCATTCTATTTTAAAACGTTGCTGCAGCTGTCGGTGGTTTTTAATGTCACTGAACTGCAACAATAAATAAATAAATTTGACTATAAATAATTCTGACAGAAAATAAACATGAAAACAGAAGCAAAATCTTAATCGTGTCTAGTTTGACAAGAAAAAGTGTCAAAAGGGTGAAAGTATCAGATTTGAACAGATATAAAGAACAATAATTAAGAAGTCAAATAATGTTTAATATTAATAATAATATTAAAATTAAGTTTTTGAATAAAAGATCAATCAATAAAAACAAAATGAATAATTGTAAAATAGAACGTGGGTTTCTGACAATAGAGTGAATAAATATTTGTGTATCAAAGTTAAATAATACATTTAAAAATGTTGGTAAATGAATCATCGACTCCTGGAACATCAT
>NC_141833.1:23314134-23359134 GCF_982586985.1 Callionymus lyra
TCTCCATGTGTGTGTGTCTCTCTCCATGTGTGTCTCTCACTCCATGTGTGTCTCTCTCTCCATGTGTGTGTGTCTCTCTCTCCATGTGTGTGTGTCTCTCTCTCCATGTGTGTCTCTCTCTCCATGTGTGTGTGTGTCTCTCTCCATGCCTGTCTCTCTCTCCATGTGTGTGTGTCTCTCTCTCCATGTGTGTGTCTCTCTCTCCATGTGTGTGTGTCTCTCTCTCCATGTGTGTCTCTCTCTCCATGTGTGTCTCTCTCCCAATGTGTGTCTCTCTCTCCATGTGTGTGTGTCTCTCTCTCCATGTGTGTGTGTGTCTCTCTCTTCATGTGTGTCTCTCTCCCCATGTGTGTGTCTCTCTCCATGTGTGTGTGTCTCTCTCTCCATGTGTGTGTGTCTCTCTCCCCATGTGTGTCTCTCTCTCCATGTGTGTCTCTCTCTCCATGTGTGTCTCTCTCTCCATGTGTGTCTCTCTCTCCATGTGTCTGTGTCTCTCTCTCCATGTGTGTGTCTCTCTCTCCATGTCTGTGTGTGTGTGTCTCTCTCTCCATTTGTGTCTCTCTCTCCATGTGTGTGTGTCTCTCTCTCCATGTGTGTGTGTCTCTCTCTCCATGTGTGTGTGTCTCTCTCTCCATATGTGTGTGTCTCTCTCTCTCTCCATGTGTGTCTCTCTCTCCATGTCTGTCTCTCTCTCCATGTGTGTGTGTCTCTCTCTCCATGTGTGTCTCTCTCTCCATGTGTGTGTGTCTCTCTCTCCATGTGTGTGTGTCTCTCTCTCCATGTGTGTGTGTCTCTCTCTCTCTCCATGTGTGTCTCTCTCTCCATGTGTGTCTCTCTCTCCATGTGTGTCTCTCTCTCCATGTGTGTGTGTCTCTCTCTCCATGTGTGTCTCTCTCTCCATGTGTGTGTGTCTCTCTCTCCATGTGTGTGTGTCTCTCTCCATGTGTGTCTCTCTCTCCATGTGTGTCTCTCTCTCCATGTGTGTGTGTCTCTCTCTCCATGTGTGTGTGTCTCTCTCTCCATATGTGTCTCTCTCTCCATGCGTGTCTCTCTCTCCATGTGTGTGTGTGTCTCTCTCCATGCCTGTCTCTCTCTCCATGTGTGTGTGTCTCTCTCTCCATGTGTGTGTGTCTCTCTCTCCATGTGTGTGTGTCTCTCTCTCCATGTGTGTCTCTCTCTCCATGTGTGTGTGTGTCTCTCTCCATGCCTGTCTCTCTCTCCATGTGTGTGTGTCTCTCTCTCCATGTGTGTGTGTCTCTCTCTCCATGTGTGTGTGTCTCTCTCTCCATGTGTGTCTCTCTCTCCATGTGTGTGTGTGTCTCTCTCCATGTGTGTGTGTCTCTCTCTCCATGTGTGTCTCTCTCTCCATGTGTCTCTCTCTCTCCATGTGTGTGTGTCTCTCTCTCCATGTGTGTGTCTCTCTCTCTCCATGTGTGTGTGTCTCTCTCTCCATGTGTGTCTCTCTCTCCATGTGTCTCTCTCTCTCCATGTGTGTGTGTCTCTCTCTCCATGTGTGTCTCTCTCTCCATGTGTGTGTCTCTCTCTCTCCATGTGTGTGTGTCTCTCTCTCCATGTGTGTCTCTCTCTCCATGTGTGTCTCTCTCTCCATGTGTGTGTGTCTCTCTCTCCATGTGTGTCTCTCTCTCCATGTGTGTGTCTCTCTCTCCATGTGTGTGTGTCTCTCTCTCCATGTGTGTCTCTCTCTCCATGTGTGTGTGTCTCTCTCTCCATGTGTGTGTGTCTCTCTCTCCATGTGTGTGTGTGTCTCTCTCTCCATGTGTGTGTGTCTCTCTCTCCATGTGTGTCTCTCTCTCCATGTGTGTCTCTCTTTCCATATGTGTGTGTGTCTCTCTCCATGTGTGTGTGTGTCTCTCTCTCCATGTGTGTCTCTCTCTCCATGTGTGTGTGTCTCTCTCTCCATGTGTGTCTCTCTCTCCATGTGTGTGTGTCTCTCTCTCCATGTGTGTCTCTCTCTCCATGTGTGTGTGTCTCTCTCTCCATGTGTGTCTCTCTCCATGTGTGTGTGTCTCTCTCTCCATGTGTGTCTCTCTCCTGCACATCTCTCTGCTCTCGCAGCTTCAGCATCAGTTCTCAGCGACGGCTGCAGGAGTCGAGTCTCGTTGTCAGCAGATGAATCAACTTCTGTGGCTGGAGCTGATGTTGTGAGATCTGTGGAGGGTTGAGCTGATGTTCTGAGATCCGTGGAGGGTTGAGCTGATGTTCTGAGATCCGTGGAGGGTTGAGCTGATGTTCTGAGATCCGTGGAGGGTTGAGCGGCAGAAGGACACGGAGCTGCCGGAGCGAACCTGGATTATTCCCTGAAGTCCACTTTGATGGAGATCTTAAACTTCACGGACCTGTGGTGACGCCTCCCGAGCTCTGCCTCCGAACCCTCGAGCATGTTCTGGCAGGAGAACTCCACGCTGCCGCCCTGGACCAACACCTCGGACGTCAACGTGTCCCGGGAGAGACCCGAGGACCCCAAGGACTCGGAGCAGCACCCCTTCCTGACGGACGCCTGGCTGGTGCCGCTCTTCTTCCTGCTCATCATGCTGCTGGGGCTGCTGGGCAACGCTCTGGTCATCTACGTCATCTCCAAGCACCGGCAGATGAGGACGGCCACCAACTTCTACATCGGTGAGAGAACATCCTTCATCTGGATCATCGTCATGACATCCACGCTCTCAGACCCGAGAGGCTCCTTTAGAAGTTCAGCTCAGAGTGAAGCATGCTGGGTAGTGTTGGATCCACTGAAGATCAAAGTAAATCAAGAAGATTGTTGAACTAGCAAGTGTGTAGGAAAATATTGATACGCTTAAATACTGCAATACCAGCACTTACTCCATTCATATATTGTCATTTTTATCCTAGTTTTCTTTATAGTTTATATTTAAAAAACGTGTTTAAAAAATAAATGAATTTGATTTTCCATCTTCATTCAATTAACAAAAATATTTATGGCGTTTATTATTTTTGTTTATTTTTGTGTTGCAATTAAACCTCCGGCCTCGAGATGGCAGCAGTTGATACGTCCTCCACAGCTAGAGGAAGAATGACGACTGAGGACAAGAGGATACAGTGAGTCCAGCAGCTTTTAAAGCTGATGTTTGGACATATTTTGGTTTGAAAACAAATGAAAGTAGTTACGATTTCATCAAGAGTCATGTGGTCTGTAAATACTACAACACCAGAGTCAAGTACTGGACAATACTACACATATATACTTGTTACTACACTATCACAACACCAGAGTCAAGTACTGGACAATACTACACATATATACTTGTTACTACACTATCACAACACCAGAGTCAAGTACTGGACAATACTACACATATATACTTGTTACTACACTATCACAACACCAGAGTCAAGTACTGGACAATACTACACATATATACTTGTTACTACACTATCACAACACCAGAGTCAAGTACTTGACAATACTACACATATATACTTGTTACTACACTATCACAACACCAGAGTCAAGTACTGGACAATACTACACATATATACTTGTTACTACACTATCACAACACCAGAGTCAAGTACTGGACAATACTACACATATATACTTGTTACTACACTATCACAACACCAGAGTCAAGTACTGGACAATACTACACATATATACTTGTTACTACACTGTCACAACACCAGAGTCAAGTACTGGACAATACTACACATATATACTTGTTACTGCACTATCACAACACCAGAGTCAAGTACTGAACAATACTACACATATATACTTGTTACTACACTATCACAACACCAGAGTCAAGTACTGGACAATACTACACATATATACTTGTTACTACACTATCACAACACCAGAGTCAAGTACTGGACAATACTACACATATATACTTGTTACTACACTATCACAACACCAGAGTCAAGTACTGGACAATACTACACATATATACTTGTTACTACACTATCACAACACCAGAGTCAAGTACTGGACAATACTACACATATATACTTGTTACTACACTATCACAACACCAGAGTCAAGTACTGGACAATACTACACATATATACTTGTTACTACACTATCACAACACCAGAGTCAAGTACTGGACAATACTACACATATATACTTGTTACTACACTATCACAACACCAGAGTCAAGTACTGGACAATACTACACATATATACTTGTTACTACACTATCACAACACCAGAGTCAAGTACTGGACAATACTACACATATATACTTGTTACTACACTATCACAACACCAGAGTCAAGTACTGGACAATACTACACATATATACTTGTTACTACACTATCACAACACCAGAGTCATGTACTGGACAATACTACACATATATACTTGTTACTACACTATCACAACACCAGAGTCATGTACTGGACAATACTACACATATATACTTGTTACTACACTATCACAACACCAGAGTCATGTACTGGACAATACTACACATATATACTTGTTACTACACTATCACAACACCAGAGTCATGTACTGGACAATACTACACATATATACTTGTTACTACACTATCACAACACCAGAGTCATGTACTGGACAATACTACACATATATACCTGTATTGGTATATAATGTTATGATTATACTCAGTACTCAACCTCCATGCTTGACCGATCACAGCGGAGTGGGTGTGGTTATGGTCAACAAGATTTCATCTCCAGTGGGCGGAGCTTAAGATGATTAGATCATTTTATATGTCAATATTCCACAGGCACGCACAAGCACACACACAGAGACACACCGACACGCACATTCACACATAGACACTAACGCAGAGGCACAAACACACAAAGAGACACACACGCACACACACACACTTGCTCCTCCTCAGACTTGTGTTCATTCGATGGAGTCTCTCAACAGCTTCTCCACTGGAGTCCTCGACGTGTGTCGTTGTGTTGTTCGCACACGTGTGTTTGCATCGATTGTCGAGTCGACGGAGCTTCTGCTGCTCGTGAAGAAAAACTGCTGCTCGTAGAAGCAACATCCGTCCGATCGAGGACACCTGCGTCCTCCTTCCACCTCGCCTCAGAGACACAAAAACAAACACACACTGTTGTGCGTCTGCCTTCACTCGCTGTGACGAGAATCTAATCCCGCGACGACACACTTTAATATTCCTTCCATAAGCAGCGGCCGACCTTTCTAAGAGCTTTTCTAAGGCAGATAAGACGAGACGAGGGATCGTCCATCAATGTGTCGTATCTGATCCTGATTGTGTGTTCACTGGAACACGCGTGTTCCCGATTCACTCGTTTGTTCACTGGAACACGCGTGTCCCGTGTCCAGATACACGCATGAATCATTCATGAGACGCCGCTCGAACATTTCCTCATGATTTATGGTTCGTCGTCGTCGTGCAGCTGCAACACAGACGGGCAGAGACGGCGGTTGCATTCGTTTCCATCAAGGATCAGTCATTTAAAAAATGTTTAAATGGTTTTGTGTATTCATGTCTCACAATAATTATTGTTGCAATGACAATGTTCGACAGAAGGGGGAGCCAGAGAGAAATATTTCCAATTTTCATTCATATTTCTTTTAAATCTTTGTACAAACACACATTAAAGCTCATTTAACCAGGATTAACCGGTTGAGACTGGACGGGATGACAAGACTAAAATAAAACAATACAAGTTGTTGTTTCTGTCGACAACACGTCAACAAAGTCGGTTCAAGCGACGCAACCGTCAACGTTTGTTGCAAACGAGTTAGCATTAGCGAGCTAGCATCGAGCCCGGATACTCTTTTCTTCCGGGCTACGTCGGACTGAGACTGTGTCGGACTGAGGGACCAGGATCAGGACTTGACAAGACTGAGACTGTAGACTGTAGTGAGACCAACACAACAAGACCCAATGACTTGAGACCAAGACAGGTCTAATGTACTACAAATCTGATCCATTGGTTCTTCGACATATTCTGGATCACAGTCTCGTAGTTTTGTCGACACTTTATTTACTTGAACCACAGACACAAAACACTGAACTCCCATGATGCCTTTCTACACACCGCTCTATTAAATAAGGGCTGGTAGTTTCGCTACTATACCGTATTTAAGTTCTAGGCTGCTACGTCAAAAGTCATCCACAGCTGTGATTGGTCGGCTGGGCGGCAAAGCATTACGGGACACTCCGGTTTCCTCCCACAGTCCAAAAACATACAGAGGTTGATTGAGAACTGTGGGGAAATTGTCTGTTGGTATGAGTGTGTGTGTGAATGGTTGTCTGTCTTTGTGTTGTCCTGAGACAAACTGGCGTCCTGTCCAGGGTGTCCCCTGCCTCTCGCCCTATGACACTGGGATAGACTCCAGTCTCCCCTGCGACCCCCCACACATGGAGAGAGAGACACACACATGCATGGAGAGAGAGACACACATGGAGAGAGACACACACACATATGGAGAGAGAGACACACATGGAGAGAGACACACACACACATGGAGAGAGAGACACATATGGAGAGAGAGACACACACATGCATGGAGAGAGAGACACACACACATGGAGAGAGAGACACGCATGGAGAGAGACACACACACATATGGAGAGAGAGACACACATGGAGAGAGACACACACACACATGGAGAGAGAGACACATATGGAGAGAGAGACACACACATGCATGGAGAGAGAGAGACACACACATGGAGAGAGAGACACACACACATGGAGAGAGAGACACACATGGAGAGAGAGACACACACACACGGAGAGAGAGACACACACACATGGAGAGAGAGACACACACACATGGAGAGAGAGACACACACATGGAGAGAGAGAGAGACACACACACATGGAGAGAGAGACACACACATGCATGGAGAGGGACACACACACACATGGAGAGAGACACACATGGAGAGAGAGACACACATGGAGAGAGAGACACACACACATGGAGAGAGAGACACACATGGAGAGAGAGACACACATGGAGAGAGAGACACACACATGGAGAGAGACACACACACATGGAGAGAGAGACACACACACATGGAGAGAGAGACACACACATGGAGAGAGAGAGACACACACACACATGGAGAGAGAGACACACACATGCATGGAGAGGGACACACACACACATGGAGAGAGAGACACACATGGAGAGAGAGACACACACACATGGAGAGAGACACACACACATGGAGAGAGAGACACACACACATGGAGAGAGAGACACACACACATGGAGAGAGAGACACACACACATGGAGAGAGAGACACACACATGCATGGAGAGGGACACACACACACATGGAGAGAGAGACACACATGGAGAGAGAGACACACACACATGGAGAGAGAGAGACACACACATGGAGAGAGAGACACACACACATGGAGAGAGAGACACACACACATGGAGAGAGACACACATGGAGAGAGAGACACACATGGAGAGAGAGACACACATGGAGAGAGATAAAGGGGTAGAAAATGAATAAACTTGTATTTGTTTTCTACTGTATTTTATGGGATTCGTTTTTCCGGGGCGTCACGTCATAAAAATCCTGGTAATAACCGATTGTATTTGTAACAAAAAGTTGTGTATTTCACGTGTGTTTCAGCCAATCTGGCCGCCACCGACATCATCTTCCTGGTGTGCTGCGTGCCCTTCACCGCCACCCTCTACCCTCTGCCCGGATGGATCTTCGGGAACTTCATGTGCAAATTCGTCGCCTTTCTGCAGCAGGTAGGAGTCGCGGGATCATCCTGTCCTTTGTGTGTGCGTCGTGTGTGCGTCGTGTGTGCGTCGTGCACACAACACATCAGCCGCTGAACGCACAATCGGTGACTTCCATTAGCCGCTCGGGCTGAAGCGACTCCCGGCGAAGCAGAACAATCGCTCGCTTCCAGGCGGAGGCTCGCAGCGTTTGAAAAGCGCCGGAGCGTTAAACGGGAACAAATGAAAGGAATTAACGATAAGAAGAGAAGGAAAGTTTGTCGTTTTTAATTGTCGTCTCTCGTGCGACCGTGTGGTGTTGCTGGCTATCAGGAGGACGGAGGAAGAGAAGCAACAGTTACTCGTGGTCCACGTGGACATAAAGAGCAAGTGCTAGATATTGAGCGTCGTTCCTCAGCCAGACGTGTCGGCCACGAGTTCACGTGCTTGAACGTTGACCCCGGGCCACTAGAGGGCAGCAGACCATGTGAACAAAACTATACGAATTCATTTCAGTAGCTGGAAACAGATTTGAGACTCATTGAGACACATCCTTAGATCTGAGACTCAGTGTAGAGCAGACCTGGACGTAATGTGTATTTATTAGAGTCCAAAAAAAATCCTTTAAAAAATGAAGTACTTTCTCCGAATGGGTTAAAAATATTTCTTTGAATATAGATTTTCTTTAGCTCTTTATGCAACAGTTTACTTTTTAACTCAAACTCTAATTATATTGTGGTTTTTTTATTCGTCTTTACAGTAAATTGTTTATATTTTCCTTAATATATTTTGATCATCTGATCTTCAGTTTTTCATGTTATTGATTTAAATTTCTCTCAAAGAATATTGATTTTTAAAAGGTGTGTTTATGTTTATTTAAATATATATGTCAAAAATGTTTAATAAAAGTTGAATTTCCTTCCCAACGGTGTGTCCACAACAAACAGAACACACACATCCTAGTGTGTTCTAGTGTGTGTGTGTGTGTGTGTGTGTGTGTGTGTGTGACGACTCAGTGTCAGAAATAATTGGGAGTAAAGTTGGTCTCAGTCTCGAGAGGCGTCGCCATCACAGCAGGTCAGAGAAGAATCTTCTGAATAAACATCTGTCAAGGTTCAAAAGTTCCTCTGGATCGAGCCGAGAAGAAAAGGTTCTGATCTGCAAACACATACTTTGGGTCAAAGATGAGAAAGAAATCTTGTCCATTATAGACTTTATTTTGCTCGACAAAAGTGGAAATAGTTCTTCATGTGACGACGACTGACGTTTAAAACAAACTGAGAATTAAGACCAGACGTAAACATGGCTGTTTGAGGGATATTTTAAGTATTATTATTATTATAATATATATTAAGTGTTTAAGGCTTAAGTTCTTTAGTCACATCCAGGAAAATGTATCTAAACATTCAGAAAAAAAAGAAATCCATTCAGAAAAAGAAAAGTATGTATGTAAAAAATGTATCCAAAAGTAGAAGTAAAAGTAGAAG
Organism: Callionymus lyra; assembly: GCF_982586985.1. Taxonomy (NCBI): domain Eukaryota; kingdom Metazoa; phylum Chordata; class Actinopteri; order Syngnathiformes; family Callionymidae; genus Callionymus; species Callionymus lyra. Next base: position 23,323,318 of record NC_141833.1, read on the forward strand.
AAATGAAGGAGAAGAAGAACCGTATTAATGAAGAACAAATGTTACTCTGACTAGATCATCGTTATGGTTCCGTTGACAGAAAGAACTAAATGAATTCAGTTTAAAAGAAAACAGTCTGAGTGACTCATTATTTAACGTGAAACAGAAATGAAACGATTTAATATCAAGTCTTTGTTCTTTCTTGTTAAGTTTTTCTCAGCATTCAGAGGAACATATTTCATGTCTGAACAAGAAGGATCTTCTCGCCTGCAGTTCATACAAAACTCTGCAGCCAGAATTCTGAGCCGCTCTAGTAGAAGAACTCACATTTCTCCTTCAAACTCTTCACTGGCTGCCAGTTTCTTTCAGGATCATTTTAAAATTCTGGTTCTTCCTTTCAGATCTATTCATGGTCAGACCTTCATGATCTGATCCAGCCTGTGTTTGATGATCTACTGACTCCTTCAACAAACATCTTAAGACCTTTTTATTTTTGCTTTTTTCTTAATCTTCTGGGACTCCTGTGTTTGTCTTATGTCTTGGCCTTCTAGAGTTTTTATTATTGTTATTGTTTGTATTTTTAACTGTGTATTTTATGTTAAAGCGTTTTGTGACCCTGGTCTAGAAAGATCTTTACAAATAACTATCACTGACGTACATAAACAACCAGAGACCTGAAGATCTTCAGCTAAGTCTCTGCAGGACGATGAGAACAGGAGGAGTGAGAGTGACAGAGATGTGGATGAAAGAGTGAACAAGTCAGTGTTTCATTTGATCAAAAATTCCAAAGATTTTGTAGAAGGTTCAACATCTGCTCTGTGATGATTCAGATGTTTTCTTGTTCAGCAACACGGCAGCTCGTCTGAGCTCCTCCGCCCGACAACACACAGATTACAGATAATTGTCTTGACCTGAAGAGTCGCGTCGACCCACAAAAGCCGCTGATACTTTGGTCAACAAATCAAAGATGTCCTGGATGATGTCAGGCCATCATGTGATCGATGTCACGTCATCATGTGATCGATGTCACGTCATCATGTGATCGATGTCACGTCATCATGTGATCGATGTCACGTCATCATGTGTTCGATGTCACGTCATCATGTGATCGATGTCACGTCATCATGTGATCGATGTCACGTCATCATGTGTTCGATGTCACGTCATCATGTGATCGATGTCACGTCATCATGTGATCGATGTCACGTCATCATGTGTTCGATGTCACGTCATCATGTGATCGATGTCACGTCATCATGTGATCGATGTCACGTCATCATGTGATCGATGTCACGTCATCATGTGATCGATGTCACGTCATCATGTGATCGATGTCACGTCATCATGTGTTCGATGTCACGTCATCATGTGTTCGATGTCACGTCATCATGTGATCGATGTCACGTCATCATGTGTTCGATGTCACGTCATCATGTGATCGATGTCACGTCATCATGTGTTCGATGTCACGTCATCATGTGATCGATGTCACGTCATCATGTGTTCGATGTCACGTCATCATGTGATCGATGTCACGTCATCATGTGATCGATGTCACGTCATCAATTGATCGATGTCACGTCATCATGTGTTCGATGTCACGTCATCATGTGATCGATGTCACGTCATCATGTGATCGATGTCACGTCATCATGTGATCTATGTCACGTCATCATGTGATCGATGTCACGTCATCATGTGATCGATGTCACGTCATCATGTGTTCGATGTCACGTCATCATGTGATCGATGTCACGTCATCATGTGTTCGATGTCACGTCATCATGTGATCGATGTCACGTCATCATGTGATCGATGTCACGTCATCATGTGATCGATGTCACGTCATCATGTGTTCGATGTCACGTCATCATGTGATCGATGTCACGTCATCATGTGATCGATGTCACGTCATCATGTGATCGATGTCACGTCATCATGTGATCGATGTCACGTCATCATGTGATCGATGTCACGTCATCATGTGTTCGATGTCACGTCATCATGTGATCGATGTCACGTCATCATGTGTTCGATGTCACGTCATCATGTGATCTATGTCACGTCATCATGTGATCGATGTCACGTCATCATGTGATCTATGTCACGTCATCATGTGTTCGATGTCACGTCATCATGTGATCTATGTCACGTCATCATGTGATCGATGTCACGTCATCATGTGATCGATGTCACGTCATCATGTGTTCGATGTCAGGCCATCATGTGTTCGATGTCACGTCATCATGTGATCGATGTCACGTCATCATGTGATCGATGTCACGTCATCATGTGATCGATGTCACGTCATCATGTGTTCGATGTCACGTCATCATGTGATCGATGTCACGTCATCATGTGATCGATGTCACGTCATCATGTGATCGATGTCACGTCATCATGTGATCGATGTCACGTCATCATGTGATCGATGTCACGTCATCATGTGTTCGATGTCACGTCATCATGTGATCGATGTCACGTCATCATGTGATCGATGTCACGTCATCATGTGTTCGATGTCACGTCATCATGTGATCTATGTCACGTCATCATGTGATCGATGTCACGTCATCATGTGATCTATGTCACGTCATCATGTGTTCGATGTCACGTCATCATGTGATCGATGTCACGTCATCATGTGTTCGATGTCACGTCATCATGTGTTCGATGTCACGTCATCATGTGATCGATGTCACGTCATCATGTGATCGATGTCACGTCATCATGTGTTCGATGTCACTTCATCATGTGATCGATGTCACGTCATCATGTGTTCGATGTCACGTCATCATGTGTTCGATGTCACGTCATCATGTGTTCGATGTCACGTCATCATGTGATCGATGTCACGTCATCATGTGTTCGATGTCACGTCATCATGTGATCGATGTCACGTCATCATGTGATCGATGTCACGTCATCATGTGATCGATGTCACGTCATCATGTGTTCGATGTCACGTCATCATGTGATCGATGTCACGTCATCATGTGATCGATGTCACGTCATCATGTGTTCGATGTCACGTCATCATGTGATCGATGTCACGTCATCATGTGATCGATGTCACGTCATCATGTGATCTATGTCACGTCATCATGTGATCGATGTCACGTCATCATGTGATCGATGTCACGTCATCATGTGTTCGATGTCACGTCATCATGTGATCGATGTCACGTCATCATGTGTTCGATGTCACGTCATCATGTGTTCGATGTCACGTCATCATGTGATCGATGTCACGTCATCATGTGATCGATGTCACGTCATCATGTGATCGATGTCACGTCATCATGTGATCGATGTCACGTCATCATGTGTTCGATGTCACGTCATCATGTGATCGATGTCACGTCATCATGTGTTCGATGTCACGTCATCATGTGATCTATGTCACGTCATCATGTGATCGATGTCACGTCATCATGTGATCTATGTCACGTCATCATGTGTTCGATGTCACGTCATCATGTGATCGATGTCACGTCATCATGTGATCGATGTCACGTCATCATGTGATCGATGTCACGTCATCATGTGTTCGATGTCAGGCCATCATGTGTTCGATGTCACGTCATCATGTGATCGATGTCACGTCATCATGTGATCGATGTCACGTCATCATGTGTTCGATGTCACGTCATCATGTGATCGATGTCACGTCATCATGTGATCGATGTCACGTCATCATGTGATCGATGTCACGTCATCATGTGATCGATGTCACGTCATCATGTGATCGATGTCACGTCATCATGTGTTCGATGTCACGTCATCATGTGATCGATGTCACGTCATCATGTGATCGATGTCACGTCATCATGTGTTCGATGTCACGTCATCATGTGATCTATGTCACGTCATCATGTGATCGATGTCATGTCATCATGTGATCTATGTCACGTCATCATGTGTTCGATGTCACGTCATCATGTGATCTATGTCACGTCATCATGTGATCGATGTCATGTCATCATGTGATCTATGTCACGTCATCATGTGTTCGATGTCACGTCATCATGTGATCTATGTCACGTCATCATGTGATCGATGTCACGTCATCATGTGATCGATGTCACGTCATCATGTGATCGATGTCACGTCATCATGTGTTCGATGTCACGTCATCATGTGATCGATGTCACGTCATTATGTGTTCGATGTCACGTCATCATGTGTTCGATGTCACGTCATCATGTGATCAATGTCACGTCATCATGTGATCGATGTCACGTCATCATGTGTTCGATGTCACGTCATCATGTGATCGATGTCACGTCATCATGTGATCGATGTCACGTCATCATGTGTTCGATGTCACGTCATCATGTGATCGATGTCACGTCATCATGTGTTCGATGTCACGTCATCATGTGATCGATGTCACGTCATCATGTGATCAATGTCACGTCATCATGTGATCGATGTCACGTCATCATGTGTTCGATGTCACGTCATCATGTGATCGATGTCACGTCATCATGTGATCGATGTCACGTCATCATGTGTTCGATGTCACGTCATCATGTGTTCGATGTCACGTCATCATGTGATCAATGTCACGTCATCATGTGTTCGATGTCACGTCATCATGTGATCGATGTCACGTCATCATGTGATCGATGTCACGTCATCATGTGATCGATGTCACGTCATCATGTGTTCGATGTCACGTCATCATGTGATCGATGTCACGTCATCATGTGATCGATGTCACGTCATCATGTGATCGATGTCACGTCATCATGTGATCGATGTCACGTCATCATGTGTTCGATGTCACGTCATCATGTGATCGATGTCACGTCATCATGTGATCGATGTCACGTCATCATGTGATCGATGTCACGTCATCATGTGTTCGATGTCACGTCATCATGTGATCGATGTCACGTCATCATGTGATCGATGTCACGTCATCATGTGTTCGATGTCACGTCATCAAGTGATCGATGTCACGTCATCATGTGATCGATGTCACGTCATCATGTGTTCGATGTCACGTCATCATGTGTTCGATGTCACGTCATCATGTGATCGATGTCACGTCATCATGTGTTCGATGTCACGTCATCATGTGATCGATGTCACGTCATCATGTGATCGATGTCACGTCATCATGTGTTTGATGTCGCGTCATCATGTGATCGATGTCACGTCATCATGTGATCGATGTCACGTCATCATGTGTTCGATGTCACGTCATCATGTGATCGATGTCACGTCAACATGTGATCGATGTCACGTCATCATGTGTTCGATGTCACGTCATCATGTGTTCGATGTCACGTCATCATGTGATCTATGTCACGTCATCATGTGATCGATGTCACGTCATCATGTGTTCGATGTCACGTCATCATGTGATCGATGTCACGTCATCATGTGATCGATGTCACGTCATCATGTGATCTATGTCACGTCATCATGTGATCGATGTCATGTCATCATGTGATCTATGTCACGTCATCATGTGTTCGATGTCACGTCATCATGTGATCTATGTCACGTCATCATGTGATCGATGTCACGTCATCATGTGATCTATGTCACGTCATCATGTGATCGATGTCACGTCATCATGTGATCGATGTCACGTCATTATGTGTTCGATGTCACGTCATCATGTGTTCGATGTCACGTCATCATGTGATCAATGTCACGTCATCATGTGATCGATGTCACGTCATCATGTGTTCGATGTCACGTCATCATGTGATCGATGTCACGTCATCATGTGATCGATGTCACGTCATCATGTGTTCGATGTCACGTCATCATGTGATCGATGTCACGTCATCATGTGTTCGATGTCACGTCATCATGTGATCGATGTCACGTCATCATGTGATCGATGTCACGTCATCATGTGATCGATGTCACGTCATCATGTGTTCGATGTCACGTCATCATGTGATCGATGTCACGTCATCATGTGATCGATGTCACGTCATCATGTGTTCGATGTCACGTCATCATGTGTTCGATGTCACGTCATCATGTGATCAATGTCACGTCATCATGTGTTCGATGTCACGTCATCATGTGATCGATGTCACGTCATCATGTGATCGATGTCACGTCATCATGTGATCGATGTCACGTCATCATGTGTTCGATGTCACGTCATCATGTGATCGATGTCACGTCATCATGTGATCGATGTCACGTCATCATGTGATCGATGTCACGTCATCATGTGATCGATGTCACGTCATCATGTGATCGATGTCACGTCATCATGTGTTCGATGTCACGTCATCATGTGATCGATGTCACGTCATCATGTGATCGATGTCACGTCATCATGTGATCGATGTCACGTCATCATGTGTTCGATGTCACGTCATCATGTGATCGATGTCACGTCATCATGTGATCGATGTCACGTCATCATGTGTTCGATGTCACGTCATCAAGTGATCGATGTCACGTCATCATGTGATCGATGTCACGTCATCATGTGTTCGATGTCACGTCATCATGTGTTCGATGTCACGTCATCATGTGATCGATGTCACGTCATCATGTGTTCGATGTCACGTCATCATGTGATCGATGTCACGTCATCATGTGATCGATGTCACGTCATCATGTGTTTGATGTCGCGTCATCATGTGATCGATGTCACGTCATCATGTGATCGATGTCACGTCATCATGTGTTCGATGTCACGTCATCATGTGATCGATGTCACGTCAACATGTGATCGATGTCACGTCATCATGTGTTCGATGTCACGTCATTATGTGTTCGATGTCACGTCATCATGTGATCTATGTCACGTCATCATGTGATCGATGTCACGTCATCATGTGTTCGATGTCACGTCATCATGTGATCGATGTCACGTCATCATGTGTTCGATGTCACGTCATCATGTGTTCGATGTCACGTCATCATGTGTTCGATGTCACGTCATCATGTGTTCGATGTCACGTCATCATGTGTTCGATGTCACGTCATCATGTGATCGATGTCACGTCATCATGTGTTCGATGTCACGTCATCATGTGTTCGATGTCACGTCATCATGTGTTCGATGTCACGTCATCATGTGTTCGATGTCACGTCATCATGTGTTCGATGTCACGTCATCATGTGTTCGATGTCACGTCATCATGTGTTCGATGTCACGTCATCATGTGTTCGATGTCACGTCATCATGTGATCGATGTCACGTCATCATGTGATCGATGTCACGTCATCATGTGTTCGATCTCACGTCATCATGTGTTCGATGTCACGTCATCATGTGATCGATGTCACGTCATCATGTGATCGATGTCACGTCATCATGTGATCGATGTCACGTCATCATGTGATCGATGTCACGTCATCATGTGATCGATGTCACGTCATCATGTGATCAATGTCACGTCATCATGTGTTCGATGTCACGTCATCATGTGTTCGATGTCACGTCATCATGTGATCGATGTCACGTCATCATGTGTTCGATGTCACGTCATCATGTGTTCGATGTCACGTCATCATGTGTTCGATGTCACGTCATCATGTGATCTATGTCACGTCATCATGTGATCGATGTCACGTCATCATGTGTTCGATGTCACGTCATCATGTGATCGATGTCACGTCATCATGTGATCGATGTCACGTCATCATGTGATCTATGTCACGTCATCATGTGATCGATGTCATGTCATCATGTGATCTATGTCACGTCATCATGTGTTCGATGTCACGTCATCATGTGATCTATGTCACGTCATCATGTGATCGATGTCACGTCATCATGTGATCTATGTCACGTCATCATGTGATCGATGTCACGTCATCATGTGATCGATGTCACGTCATTATGTGTTCGATGTCACGTCATCATGTGTTCGATGTCACGTCATCATGTGATCAATGTCACGTCATCATGTGATCGATGTCACGTCATCATGTGTTCGATGTCACGTCATCATGTGATCGATGTCACGTCATCATGTGATCGATGTCACGTCATCATGTGATCGATGTCACGTCATCATGTGTTCGATGTCACGTCATCATGTGATCGATGTCACGTCATCATGTGATCGATGTCACGTCATCATGTGTTCGATGTCACGTCATCATGTGATCGATGTCACGTCATCATGTGATCGATGTCACGTCATCATGTGTTCGATGTCACGTCATCATGTGATCGATGTCACGTCATCATGTGATCGATGTCACGTCATCATGTGATCGATGTCACGTCATCATGTGATCGATGTCACGTCATCATGTGATCGATGTCACGTCATCATGTGTTCGATGTCACGTCATCATGTGATCGATGTCACGTCATCATGTGATCGATGTCACGTCATCATGTGATCGATGTCACGTCATCATGTGTTCGATGTCACGTCATCATGTGATCGATGTCACGTCATCATGTGATCGATGTCACGTCATCATGTGTTCGATGTCACGTCATCAAGTGATCGATGTCACGTCATCATGTGATCGATGTCACGTCATCATGTGTTCGATGTCACGTCATCATGTGTTCGATGTCACGTCATCATGTGATCGATGTCACGTCATCATGTGTTCGATGTCACGTCATCATGTGATCGATGTCACGTCATCATGTGATCGATGTCACGTCATCATGTGTTTGATGTCGCGTCATCATGTGATCGATGTCACGTCATCATGTGATCGATGTCACGTCATCATGTGTTCGATGTCACGTCATCATGTGATCGATGTCACGTCAACATGTGATCGATGTCACGTCATCATGTGTTCGATGTCACGTCATTATGTGTTCGATGTCACGTCATCATGTGATCTATGTCACGTCATCATGTGATCGATGTCACGTCATCATGTGTTCGATGTCACGTCATCATGTGATCGATGTCACGTCATCATGTGTTCGATGTCACGTCATCATGTGTTCGATGTCACGTCATCATGTGTTCGATGTCACGTCATCATGTGTTCGATGTCACGTCATCATGTGATCGATGTCACGTCATCATGTGTTCGATGTCACGTCATCATGTGTTCGATGTCACGTCATCATGTGTTCGATGTCACGTCATCATGTGTTCGATGTCACGTCATCATGTGTTCGATGTCACGTCATCATGTGTTCGATGTCACGTCATCATGTGTTCGATGTCACGTCATCATGTGTTCGATGTCACGTCATCATGTGATCGATGTCACGTCATCATGTGATCGATGTCACGTCATCATGTGTTCGATCTCACGTCATCATGTGTTCGATGTCACGTCATCATGTGATCGATGTCACGTCATCATGTGATCGATGTCACGTCATCATGTGATCGATGTCACGTCATCATGTGATCGATGTCACGTCATCATGTGATCGATGTCACGTCATCATGTGTTCGATGTCACGTCATCATGTGATCGATGTCACGTCATCATGTGATCGATGTCACGTCATCATGTGATCGATGTCACGTCATCATGTGATCGATGTCACGTCATCATGTGATCAATGTCACGTCATCATGTGTTGGATGTCACGTCATCATGTGTTCGATGTCACGTCATCATGTGATCGATGTCACGTCATCATGTGTTCGATGTCACGTCATCATGTGTTCGATGTCACGTCATCATGTGTTCGATGTCACGTCATCATGTGTTCGATGTCACGTCATCATGTGTTCGATGTCACGTCATCATGTGTTCGATGTCACGTCATCATGTGTTCGATGTCACGTCATCATGTGTTCGATGTCACGTCATCATGTGTTCGATGTCACGTCATCATGTGTTCGATGTCACGTCATCATGTGTTCGATGTCACGTCATCATGTGATCGATGTCACGTCATCATGTGATCGATGTCACGTCATCATGTGTTCGATCTCACGTCATCATGTGTTCGATGTCACGTCATCATGTGATCGATGTCACGTCATCATGTGATCGATGTCACGTCATCATGTGATCGATGTCACGTCATCATGTGATCGATGTCACGTCATCATGTGATCGATGTCACGTCATCATGTGATCGATGTCACGTCATCATGTGATCGATGTCACGTCATCATGTGATCGATGTCACGTCATCATGTGTTCGATGTCACGTCATCATGTGATCGATGTCACGTCATCATGTGATCGATGTCACGTCATCATGTGATCGATGTCACGTCATCATGTGATCGATGTCACGTCATCATGTGATCAATGTCACGTCATCATGTGTTGGATGTCACGTCATCATGTGTTCGATGTCACGTCATCATGTGATCGATGTCACGTCATCATGTGTTCGATGTCACGTCATCATGTGTTCGATGTCACGTCATCATGTGTTCGATGTCACGTCATCATGTGTTCGATGTCACGTCATCATGTGTTCGATGTCACGTCATCATGTGTTCGATGTCACGTCATCATGTGATCGATGTCACGTCATCATGTGTTCGATGTCACGTCATCATGTGTTCGATGTCACGTCATCATGTGTTCGATGTCACGTCATCATGTGTTCGATGTCACGTCATCATGTGTTCGATGTCACGTCATCATGTGTTCGATGTCACGTCATCATGTGTTCGATGTCACGTCATCATGTGTTCGATGTCACGTCATCATGTGTTCGATGTCACGTCATCATGTGTTCGATGTCACGTCATCATGTGTTCGATGTCACGTCATCATGTGTTCGATGTCACGTCATCATGTGATCGATGTCACGTCATCATGTGATCGATGTCACGTCATCATGTGTTCGATCTCACGTCATCATGTGTTCGATGTCACGTCATCATGTGATCGATGTCACGTCATCATGTGATCGATGTCACGTCATCATGTGATCGATGTCACGTCATCATGTGATCGATGTCACGTCATCATGTGATCGATGTCACGTCATCATGTGATCGATGTCACGTCATCATGTGTTCGATGTCACGTCATCATGTGATCGATGTCACGTCATCATGTGATCGATGTCACGTCATCATGTGATCGATGTCACGTCATCATGTGATCGATGTCACGTCATCATGTGTTCGATGTCACGTCATCATGTGTTCGATGTCACGTCATCATGTGTTCGATGTCACGTCATCATGTGATCGATGTCACGTCATCATGTGTTCGATGTCACGTCATCATGTGATCGATGTCACGTCATCATGTGATCGATGTCACGTCATCATGTGATCGATGTCACGTCATCATGTGATCTATGTCACGTCATCATGTGTTCGATGTCACGTCATCATGTGTTCGATGTCACGTCATCATGTGATCGATGTCACGTCATCATGTGTTCGATGTCACGTCATCATGTGATCGATGTCACGTCATCATGTGATCTATGTCACGTCATCATGTGTTCGATGTCACGTCATCATGTGTTCGATGTCACGTCATCATGTGATCGATGTCACGTCATCATGTGATCGATGTCACGTCATCATGTGTTCGATGTCACGTCATCATGTGTTCGATGTCACGTCATCATGTGTTCGATGTCACGTCATCATGTGTTCGATGTCACGTCATCATGTGATCGATGTCACGTCATCATGTGTTCGATGTCACGTCATCATGTGATCGATGTCACGTCATCATGTGATCGATGTCACGTCATCTTAAAAGTTGTTAAAGTCTTAACCAACATCTCTGTCAGCTTCTCTTCTTTCATTCTATTTTCAGTACTTCAATGGTTTCCTGTGAAAAAGGTTTTTGGTTCGAGCACTTTCCAGCTGAAGATGCCTACATTAGGTTCACATTAACATCCTCCTGATGTCGCCGCAGAAAGTAAATCAAGCATCATTGAACTCCATTAAAAGAGGCTGAATGATTTGTTCGTATGCTAATTATCGCACACTTATCACTAATGGAGCTTCATTTCTGCTCTCAGGCCCCGTTTTTAATTTAAACCAGCTCATCAGAAAAACTTCAGACGACAAGAAACAAGAAACTCTCGATGCTTTTCATTTGCTAATAAACACTTCGATTGAACGCTGCTCTGAATAACAACAAGACGATGAGAAGAACGAGCTGCAGCTTCAAGGTGTTCCATTAAAAAACAGCAACGTTATGAAAAAGAAAAAAGACTGATGACAGTTTTTCCACATCAGGTCCATGAATGGAAGAGAAAAGAAGATGTTTACGTGTTTGAAAGAGCACTTTGACGCATTCAAAGTCGTAGAAATGCAACGTTCAGTCAACAAAACATCTGCGTCAATAACCCAAATCTTTTATTTATCACTTCCTGTTCACAAACTCAAGGTCAAAACCTGAACAAATTAACTAGTAACTGCTCAACAGATCAACTCCTCCTTTGAAAACCTTGTTACCATCCTCACATTTCAATGTAAAGTCATTTTGTCATTTTAGTGTTTTTACTGAAGTTTCATGAAACAACTGATGATGTTTCACGATACAGGGTTTTTTTTTTCCAAAGGTCACAAAAATGCACTTGTTGGCAGTAAAATCAATTGAAATGAAACCTTGAAACATTTTTAAACTAATTCTTAGCTCTGGCAGTGTATCACGAAACATCATCAGCTGTTCGACAATAAAGAGTTTCCTTGTTTTAAAAATTCATGTCACATTTCGCAAATAATTAGTTTATTCACGTTTACTGCTCTCTGTCACTGTATCATGAAACAGCTGATGGTGTTTCATGATACAGTGACATTGTTTTCAAAGACCAAGAGAAGGCACACTCTGCTCTGTAACAACTCATTCATGAAACATCAATTTAACTCACTTTTACTGAACACTGACACTGTATCATGAAACAGCTGGTGGTGTTTCATGATACAGTGACATAGTTTCTAAATGTCAGTTGATGTCATGTTCTGCTCTGTGACAACTCTTTTAATAACACCCAACATAAATTTTATATTTAATTTTACTGAGCTCTGTCACTGTATCATGAAACAGCTGATGATGTTTCATGATACAGTGACATTGTTTTCAAAGGCCACAAGTGTGCACGCTCTGATCTGTACTCTTTGGCAGAAAAAAATGAATTACATTAAACCTTGCCTGATTTTTTAAACACATTTGTAGCCCTGACGCTGTATCATGAAACAGCTGATGATGTTTCACGATACACCAAGTTTCTTTTCAGACCCAATTGATGTAAAGTTCTGCACTGTAACAATGCCTTCAATGAAAACCTCGCGTTCTTTTTTAACATTCTTTTTGGAAGCTCTGACACTGCAGGATTGAACAGCTGACGATGTTTCACGATACAGTTTCCTTCTTTTCAAAGGTAACGACAGGAACTGTTCTGTAAAAACGGATTCAATATTCATTTTTTTAAGCAACTTTTACTGATTATCATGCACTGTATCATGAAACCTCTTCATGATCGATCTAGTACTAGTAGAGGCAAAAATAAAAATAAGTCAGACCTTCAACCAGTTGTAACGTTCTTGCTCCGCAGTGACCTTCACAATCTCTCCGGCGAATCATCTCGACCTTGATTCTTTCGTTTCCTCCCGTCCTCTCGTCTCGCTGTGAATCCTCAACGAGACTCATCGGTTCACGGTTGTGTTTCTCATCGCAGGTGACGGTTCAAGCCACCTGCATCACTCTGACCGCCATGAGTGGAGATCGCTGCTACGTCACCGTGTACCCCCTGAAGTCTCTGCGCCACCGCACCCCGAGGGTGGCCATGATCGTCAGCGTCTGCATCTGGATCGGTGGGTTGAGTTAAGGTGGGTCGGACCAGAGTCACTGAACCTGTCGTGGGTCCTCCTCAGGGTCCTTCATCCTCTCCAGCCCCATCCTCATGTACCAGCGCCTCGAGGACGGCTACTGGTACGGCCCGCGTCAGTACTGCGTGGAAAGGTTCCCGTCCAGGTCCCACGAGAGAGCGTTTATCCTCTACCAGTTCATCGCCGCCTACCTGCTGCCCGTGCTGACCATCACCTTCTGCTACACCCTGATGGTCAAGAGAGTCGGTCAACCCACCGTGGAGCCAGTGGACAACAACTACCAGGTCAGGTTATCAATGACCAGGTCAACAATTACCAGGTCGACAATTACCAGCTCAGGTTATCAATGACCAGGTCAACAATTACCAGGTCGACAATTACCAGCTCAGGTGATCAATGACCAGGTCAACAATGACCAGATCAATAATTACCAGGTCAACAATAACCAGGTCAGGTCATCACTGACCAGGTCAACAATTACCAGCTCAGGTTATCAATGACCAGGTCAACATTGACCAGATCAATAATTACCAGATCAACAATTACCAGGTAAGGTCATCAATGACCGGGTCAACAATTACCAGGTCGACAATTACCAGCTCAGGTTATCAATGACCAGGTCAACAATTACCAGGTCGACAATTACCAGCTCAGGTTATCAATGACCAGGTCAACATTGACCAGATCAATAATTACCAGATCAACAATTACCAGGTAAGGTCATCAATGACCGGGTCAACAATTACCAGGTCATCAATGACCAGGACAGGTTATTATGACCAGGTCAACAATTATCAGATCAACTATTACTATGTCAGATCAACAATTACCAGGTAAGGTCATCAATGACCAGATCAATAATTACCAGGTCAACAATAACCCGGTCAGATCAACAATTACCAGGTCAGGTCATCAATGACCATGTCAATAATTACTAGGTCAATAATTACCAGGTCATCAATGACTGGGTCAACAATAACAAGATCATCAATGACCAGGTCAGGTCATCACTGACCAGGTCAACAATTACCAGGTCATCAATGACCAGGTCAATAATTACCAGGTCAGTAATTACCAGGTCAGGTCTTCAATGACCAGGTCAACAATTACCAGGTCATCAATGACCAGGTCAGGTTATCAATGACCAGGTCAATAATTACCAGGTCAACAATAACCAGGTCAGATCAACAATTACCAGGTCAGGTCATCAATGACCATGTCAATAATTACCGGGTCAACAATAACAAGATCATCAATGACCAGGTCAGGTTATCAATGACCAGGTCAACAATTACCAGGTCATCAATGACCAGGTCAATAATTACCAGGTCAGTAATTACCAGGTCAGGTCTTCAATGACCAGATCAACAATTACAAGGTCAACAATAACCAGGTCAGGTCATCACTGACCAGGTCAACAATTATCAGGTCATCAATGACCAGGCAGGGTTATCAATGACCAGGTCAATAATTACCAGGTCAACAATAACCAGGTCAGATCAACAATTACCAGGTCAGGTCATCAATGACCATGTCAATAATTACCGGGTCAACAATAACAAGATCATCAATGACCAGGTCAACAATTACCAGGTCATCAATGACCAGGTCAATAATTACCAGGTCAGTAATTACCAGGTCAGGTTATCAATGACCAGGTCAATAATTACCAGGTCAACAATAACCAGGTCAGATCAACAATTACCAGGTCAGGTCATCAATGACCATGTCAATAATTACCGGGTCAACAATAACAAGATCATCAATGACCAGGTCAACAATTACCAGGTCATCAATGACCAGGTCAATAATTACCAGGTCAGTAATTACCAGGTCAGGTTATCAATGACCAGATCAACAATTACCAGGTCATCAATGACCAGGTCAATAATTACCAGGTCAGTAATTACCAGGTCAGGTCATCAATGACCAGGTCAGGTTATCAATGACCAGATCAATAATTACCAGGTCAACAATAACCAGGTCAAATCAACAATTACCAGGTCAGGTCATCAATGACCATGTCAATAATTACTAGGTCAATAATTACCAGGTCATCAATGACCGGGTCAACAATAACAAGATTATCAATGACCAGGTCAGGTTATCAATTACCAGGTCAACAATTACCAGGTCAACAATTACCACGTCAGATCAACAATTACCAGGTAAGGTCATCAATGACTGGGTCAACAATTACCAGGTCATCAATGACCAGGACAGGTTATTATGACCAGGTCTACAATTATCAGATCAACTATTACTATGTCAGATCAACAATTACCAGGTAAGGTCATCAATGACCAGGTCAATAATTATCAGGTCATCAATGACCAGGTCAACAATTACCAGGTCAACAATTACCAGGTCAGGTTCTCACATGTTTGGTCTGCAAAACTGTCAGTTTTAGTTTGTGTCTAATTTTCCTTCTTTTAACATCCTTTTTTTCTTTTGTAAATCACTTTTTCTGACCTTCTTCTTCTGCCAGAATTATTTCTGCACTTTCTTAAATCACACTCATGTGAAGCATCCAACGTTAAAATGTGTCTTTAAAGATGTTTTCCAACAAATCATTGGTTCAACTTGATGATGTTTTCACTGAAGTCCAGGTTTGGTTCTCGAGTGATGGTTCAGCTCTGGCCTCATGATCGCGACAGAAGCTTCATTCACGCAGCTGTCCATCATTTTGACGTGTCTCTCCATCTCTAACGACGACCATCTCTCCTGCAGGTCAACCTCCTCTCCGAGCGAACCATCAGCATCAGGAGCAAAGTCTCCAGGATGGTGGTGGTCATCGTGCTGCTCTTCGCCGTCTGCTGGGGTCCCATCCAGATCTTCGCCCTGTTCCAGTCCTTCTACCCGCACTTCCGCGCCACCTACGCCGCCTACAAGATCAAGACGTGGGCCAACTGCATGTCCTACGCCAACTCCTCCGTCAACCCCGTGGTCTACGGCTTCATGGGAGCCAGTTTCCAGAAGTCCTTCAGGAAGACCTTCCCCTTCCTCTTCAGGCACAAGGTGCGAGACAGCAGCGTGGCCTCGCGCACCGCCAACGCCGAGATCAAGTTCGTGGCGGCGGAAGAAGGAGGCAACAACAACAACAACGGCCCGGAGGGGAACTGAACCCACATCCTCGCTCGCCCGCACATCAGTGTGCGTTTCATGATCACAAAGACACACACGAGCCATAAGAGCCGCACACGACACACACACACACACACACACGTGTGGTTGTACTTGTTGTTGTGGCTTCGACGCTTCAGACGGTTGTGTTTGTTGAATGTTTGATGACAATGTTGTGTCGACCGTGACGCGTTCACCGCCGCCTTCACACCAATAAAGGGTTTTTGTCCGACTCACGTTGAAGATGGTGGTCCGTGTTTGATCCCAGATGGAACCCTGAAGCCTGAACGGATCCATGGAGAAGGTCCAGGTTTGTGTCGAGGACGTCGAGCTGAAGCCGCAAGACCAGAATATTTCATGTTTCACTGAAGCAAATATTAGAAAATGTTACTCTTTATTTATTGGTTTCAATCTCATCTTGTTCTTTACATTTACGTTGATTATTTTACTACTAGAATCAAACAATTTAAACTAGAATCAAACAATTTAAACTATAATCAAACCATTTTCAACTATAATCAAACAATTTTCAACTATAATCAAACCATTTTCAACTATAATCAAACAATTTTCAACTATAATCAAACCATTTTCAACTATAATCAAACCATTTTCAACTATAATCAAACAATTTTCAACTATAATCAAACAATTTTCAACTATAATCAAACCATTTTCAACTATAATCAAACAATTTTCAACTATAATCAAACAATTTTCAACTATAATCAAACCATTTTCAACTATAATCAAACAATTTTCAACTATAATCAAACAATTTTCAACTATAATCAACAATTTTCAACTATAATCAAACAATTTTCAACTATAATCAAACAATTTTCAACTAAAATCAAACAATTTTCAACTATAATCAAACAATTTTCAACAATAATCAAATCATTTTCAACTATAATCAAACAATTTTCAACTATAATCAAACAATTTTCAACTATAATCAAACAATTTTCAACTAAAATCAAACAATTTTCAACTAAAATCAAACAATTTTCAACTAAAATCAAACAATTTTCAACTATAATCAAACAATTTTCAACTAAAATCAAACAATTTTCAACTATAATCAAACAATTTTCAACTATAATCAAACAATTTTCAACTAAAATCAAACAATTTTCAACTATAATCAAACAATTTTCAACTATAATCAAACAATTTTCAACTAGAATCAAACAATTTAAACTATAATCAAACAATTTCAACTAAAATCAAACAATTTTCAACTATAATCAAACCATTTTCAACTATAATCAAACAATCATGATCACAAAGACACACACGAGCCATAAGAGCCGCACACGACACACACACACACACACACACACGTGTGGTTGTACTTGTTGTTGTGGCTTCGACGCTTCAGACGGTTGTGTTTGTTGAATGTTTGATGACAATGTTGTGTCGACCGTGACGCGTTCACCGCCGCCTTCACACCAATAAAGGGTTTTTGTCCGACTCACGTTGAAGATGGTGGTCCGTGTTTGATCCCAGATGGAACCCTGAAGCCTGAACGGATCCATGGAGAAGGTCCAGGTTTGTGTCGAGGACGTCGAGCTGAAGCCGCAAGACCAGAATATTTCATGTTTCACTGAAGCAAATATTAGAAAATGTTGCTTTTTATTTATTGGTTTCAATCTCATCTTGTTCTTTACATTTACGTTGATTATTTTACTACTAGAATCAAACAATTTAAACTAGAATCAAACAATTTCAACTATAATCAAACAATTTTCAACTATAATCAAACAATTTTCAACTATAATCAAACAATTTAAACTAAAATCAAACAATTTAAACTAGAATCAAACAATTTTCAACTATAATCAAACCATTTTCAACTAGAATCAAACAATTTTCAACTATAATCAAACAATTTTCAACTATAATCAAACAATTTTCAACTATAATCAAACCATTTTCAACTGAAATCAAACAATTTTCAACTATAATCAAACAATTTTCAACTATAATCAAACAATTTCAACTATAATCTAACAATTTTCAACTATAATCAAACAATTTTCAACTATAATCAAACAATTTTCAACAATTTTCAACTATAATCAAACAATTTTCAACTATAATCAAACAATTTTCAACTATAATCAAACAATTTTCAACTATAATCAAACAATTTTCAACTATAATCCAACAATTTTCAACTATAATCAAACAATTTTCAACAATTTTCAACTATAATCAAACAATTTTCAACTATAATCAAACAATTTTCAACAATTTTCAACTATAATCAAACAATTTTCAACTATAATCAAACAATTTTCAACTATAATCAAACAATTTTCAACTAGAATCAAACAATTTTCAACTATAATCCAACAATTTTCAACTAAAATCAAACCATTTTCAACTATAATCAAACCATTTTCAACTAAAATCAAACAATTTTCAACTATAATCAAACAATTTTCAACTATAATCCAACAATTTTCAACTAAAATCAAACAATTTTCAACTATAATCAAACCATTTTCAACTAAAATCAAACAATTTTCAACTATAATCCAACAATTTTCAACTATAATCAAACAATTTTCAATTATAATCAAACAATTTTCAACTAGAATCAAACAATTTTCAACTAAAATCAAACAATTTTCAACTATAATCCAACAATTTTCAACTAAAATAAAACAATTTTCAACTATAATCCAACAATTTTCAACTATAATCAAACAATTTTCAACTTTAATCCAACAATTTAACCAGGTTAGATCAACAATAACCAGGTCAATAATTACCAGGTCAGTTTCTCACATGTTTGGTCTGCAAAACATTCTGTCAGTTTTATTTTGTGTCGAATTTTCCTTCTTTTAACATCCTTTTTTTCTTTTGTAAATCACTCCTTCTGACCTTCTTCTTCTGCCAGAATTATTTCTGCACTTTCTTAAATCACACTCATGTGAAGCATCCAACGTTAAAATGTGTCTTTAAAGATGTTTTCCAACAAATCATTGGTTCAACTTGATGATGTTTTCACTCAAGTCGAGGTTTGGTTCTCGAGTGATGGTTCAGCTCTGGCCTCATGATCCGCGACAGAAGCTTCATTCACGCAGCTGTCCATCATTTTGACGTGTCTCTCCATCTCTAACGACGACCATCTCTCCTGCAGGTCAACCTCCTCTCCGAGCGAACCATCAGCATCAGGAGCAAAGTCTCCAGGATGGTGGTGGTCATCGTGCTGCTCTTCGCCGTCTGCTGGGGTCCCATCCAGATCTTCGCCCTGTTCCAGTCCTTCTACCCGCACTTCCGCGCCACCTACGCCGCCTACAAGATCAAGACGTGGGCCAACTGCATGTCCTACGCCAACTCCTCCGTCAACCCCGTGGTCTACGGCTTCATGGGAGCCAGTTTCCAGAAGTCCTTCAGGAAGACCTTCCCCTTCCTCTTCAGGCACAAGGTGCGAGACAGCAGCGTGGCCTCGCGCACCGCCAACGCCGAGATCAAGTTCGTGGCGGCGGAAGAAGGAGGCAACAACAACAACAACGGCCCGGAGGGGAACTGAACCCACATCCTCGCTCGCCCGGACATCAGTGTGCGTTTCATGATCACAAAGACACACACGAGCCATAAGAGCCGCACACGACACACACACACACACACACACACGTGTGGTTGTACTTGTTGTTGTGGCTTCGACGCTTCAGACGGTTGTGTTTGTTGAATGTTTGATGACAATGTTGTGTCGACCGTGACGCGTTCACCGCCGCCTTCAGACCAATAAAGGGTTTTTGTCCGACTCACGTTGAAGATGGTGGTCCGTGTTTGATCCCAGATGGAACCCTGAAGCCTGAACGGATCCATGGAGAAGGTCCAGGTTTGTGTCGAGGACGTCGAGCTGAAGCCGCAAGACCAGAATATTTCATGTTTCACTGAAGCAAATATTAGAAAATGTTACTTTTTATTTATTGGTTTCAATCTCATCTTGTTCTTTACATTTACGTTGATTATTTTACTACTAGAATCAAACAATTTAAACTAGAATCAAACAATTTAAACTAGAATCAAACAATTTAAACTATAATCAAACAATTTTCAACTATAATCAAACCATTTTCAACTATAATCAAACAATTTTCAACTATAATCAAACAATTTTCAACTATAATCCAACAATTTTCAACTAAAATCAAACAATTTTCAACTATAATCAAACAATTTTCAACTGTAATCAAACAATTTTCAACTATAATCCAACAATTTTCAACTAAAATCAAACAATTTTCAACTAAAATCAAACAATTTAAACTAGAATCAAACAATTTAAACTAGAATCAAACAATTTAAACTAGAATCAAACAATTTAAACTAGAATCAAACAATTTAAACTAGAATCAAACAATTTTCAACTAGAATCAAACAATTTAAACTAGAATCAAACAATTTAAACTAGAATCAAACAATTTAAACTAGAATCAAACAATTTTCAACTATAATCAAACAATTTAAACTAGAATCAAACAATTTAAACTAGAATCAAACAATTTAAACTAGAATCAAACAATTTTCAACTAAAATCAAACCATTTTCAACTATAATCCAACAATTTTCAACTATAATCCAACAATTTTCAACTATAATCAAACCATTTTCAACTAAAATCAAACCATTTTCAACTATAATCAAACAATTTTCAACTATAATCCAACAATTTTCAACTATAATCAAACCATTTTCAACTATAATCCAACAATTTTCAACTATAATCCAACAATTTTCAACTATAATCAAACCATTTTCAACTATAATCAAACAATTTTCAACTATAATCAAACAATTTTCAACTGTAATCAAACAATTTTCAACTATAATCAAACAATTTTCAACTATAATCAAACAATTTTCAACTATAATCAAACAATTTTCAACTATAATCAAACCATTTTCAACTATAATCAAACAATTTTCAACTATAATCAAACAATTTTCAACTATAATCCAACAATTTTCAACTAAAATCAAACAATTTTCAACTATAATCAAACAATTTTCAACTGTAATCAAACAATTTTCAACTATAATCCAACAATTTTCAACTAAAATCAAACAATTTTCAACTAAAATCAAACAATTTAAACTATAATCAAACAATTTTCAACTGTAATCAAACAATTTAAACTATAATCAAACAATTTTCAACTATAATCAAACAATTTTCAACTATAATCAAACAATTTTCAACTGTAATCAAACAATTTTCAACTATAATCAAACAATTTTCAACTATAATCAAACAATTTTCAACTATAATCAAACAATTTTCAACTAGAATCAAACAATTTTCAACTGTAATCAAACAATTTTCAACTATAATCAACAATTTTCAACTATAATCAAACAATTTTCAACTATAATCAAACAATTTTCAACTATAATCAAACAATTTTCAACTAAAATCCAACAATTTTGAACTATAATCAAACAATTTTCAACTATAATCAAACAATTTTCAACTAGAATCAAACAATTTAAACTAGAATCAAACAATTTCAACTATAATCAAACAATTTTCAACTAAAATCCAACAATTTTCAACTATAATCAAACAATTTTCAACTATAATCAAACAATTTTCAACTATAATCAAACAATTTTCAACTAAAATCAAACCATTTTCCACTATAATCAAACAATATTCAACTATAATCAAACAATTTTCAAATAAAATCAAACAATTGTCAACTATAATCAAACAATTTTCAACTAAAATCAAACAATTTTCAACTATAATCAAACCATTTTCAACTAGAATCAAACAATTTAAACTATAATCAAACAATTTAAACTAGAATCAAACAATTTAAACTATAATCAAACAATTTCAACTAAAATCAAACAATTTTCAACTATAATTAAACCATTTTCAACTATAATCAAACAATTTTCAACTAAAATCAAACAATTTTCAACTATAATCAAACCATTTTCAACTATAATCAAACAATTTTCAACTAGAATCAAACAATTTAAACTATAATCAAACAATTTCAACTAAAATCAAACAATTTTCAACTATAATCAAACCATTTTCCACTATAATCAAACAATTTTCAACTAAAATCAAACAATTTTCAACTATAATCCAACAATTTTCAACTATAATCAAACAATCATGATCACAAAGACACACACGAGCCATAAGAGCCGCACACGACACACACACACACACACACACGTGTGGTTGTACTTGTTGTTGTGGCTTCGACGCTTCAGACGGTTGTGTTTGTTGAATGTTTGATGACAATGTTGTGTCGACCGTGACGCGTTCACCGCCGCCTTCACACCAATAAAGGGTTTTTGTCCGACTCACGTTGAAGATGGTGGTCCGTGTTTGATCCCAGATGGAACCCTGAAGCCTGAACGGATCCATGGAGAAGGTCCAGGTTTGTGTCGAGGACGTCGAGCTGAAGCCGCAAGACCAGAATATTTCATGTTTCACTGAAGCAAATATTAGAAAATGTGACTTTTTATTTATTGGTTTCAATCTCATCTTGTTCTTTACATTTACGTTGATTATTTTACTACTAGAATCAAACAATTTAAACTAGAATCAAACAATTTAAACTAGAATCAAACAATTTTCAACTATAATCAAACAATTTTCAACTAAAATCAAACAATTTTCAACTAAAATCAAACAATTTTCAACTGTAATCAAACAATTTTCAACTAAAATCAAACAATTTTCAACTAAAATCAAACCATTTTCAACTATAATCAAACAATTTTCAACTAGAATCAAACAATTTTCAACTATAATCAAACAATTTTCAACTTTAATCAAACAATTTTCAACTAGAATCAAACAATTTTCAACTAGAATCAAACAATTTTAAACTAGAATCAAACAATTTTCAACTATAATCAAACAATTTTCAACTTTAATCAAACAATTTTCAACTATAATCCAACAATTTTCAACTATAATCAAACAATTTAAACTATAATCAAACTATTTTCAACTATAATCAACAATTTTCAACTAAAATCAAACAATTTTAAACTAAAATCAAACCATTTTCAACTAGAATCAAACTATTTTCAACTAGAATCAAACAATTTAAACTATAATCAAACAATTTTCAACTATAATCAAACAATTTAAACTATAATCAAACAATTTAAACTATAATCAAACAATTTAAACTATAATCAAACAATTTTCAACTATAATCAAACAATTTAAACTATAATCAAACAATTTAAACTAAAATCAAACAATTTTCAACTATAATCAAACAATTTTCAACTAGAATCAAACAATTTAAACTATAATCAAACAATTTAAACTAGAATCAAACAATTTAAACTAGAATCAAACAATTTAAACTATAATCAAACAATTTAAACTATAATCAAACAATTTAAACTATAATCAAACAATTTAAACTATAATCAAACAATTTAAACTGTAATCAAACAATTTAAACTATAATCAAACAATTTAAACTATAATCAAACAATTTTCAACTATAATCAAACAATTTAAACTAAAATCAAACAATTTTCAACTAGAATCAAACAATTTAAACTATAATCAAACAATTTTCAACTATAATCAAACAATTTAAACTATAATCAAACAATTTAAACTAGAATCAAACAATTTTCAACTATAATCAAACAATTTTCAACTAAAATCCAACAATTTTTAACTATAATCAAACAATTTTCAACTAAAATCCAACAATTTTCAACTATAATCAAACTATTTTCAACTATAATCCAACAATTTTCAACTATAACCAAACAATCATGATCACAAAGACACACACGAGCCATAAGAGCCGCACACGACACACACACACACACACACACGTGTGGTTGTACTTGTTGTTGTGGCTTCGACGCTTCAGACGGTTGTGTTTGTTGAATGTTTGATGACAATGTTGTGTCGACCGTGACGCGTTCACCGCCGCCTTCACACCAATAAAGGGTTTTTGTCCGACTCACGTTGAAGATGGTGGTCCGTGTTTGATCCCAGATGGAACCCTGAAGCCTGAACGGATCCATGGAGAAGGTCCAGGTTTGTGTCGAGGACGTCGAGCTGAAGCCGCAAGACCAGAATATTTCATGTTTCACTGAAGCAAATATTAGAAAATGTTGCTTTTTATTTATTGGTTTCAATCTCATCTTGTTCTTTACATTTACGTTGATTATTTTACTACTAGAATCAAACAATTTAAACTATAATCAAACAATTTAAACTATAATCAAACAATTTTCAACTAAAATCAAACAATTTAAACTATAATCAAACAATTTTCAACTATAATCAAACAATTTAAACTATAATCAAACAATTTTAACTATAATCAAACAATTTAAACTAGAATCAAACAATTTTCAACTATAATCAAACAATTTTCAACTATAATCAAACCATTTTCAACTAAAATCAAACCATTTTCAACTAAAATCAAACAATTTAAACTATAATCAAACAATTTTCAACTAAAATCAAACAATTTTCAACTATAATCAAACCATTTTCAACTATAATCAAACAATTTTCAACTAAAATCAAACAATTTAAACTATAATCAAACAATTTTCAACTATAATCAAACAATTTAAACTATAATCAAACAATTTTAACTATAATCAAACAATTTAAACTAGAATCAAACAATTTTCAACTATAATCAAACAATTTTCAACTATAATCAAACCATTTTCAACTAAAATCAAACCATTTTCAACTAAAATCAAACAATTTAAACTATAATCAAACAATTTTCAACTAAAATCAAACAATTTTCAACTATAATCAAACCATTTTCAACTATAATCAAACAATTTTCAACTAAAATCAAACAATTTAAACTATAATCAAACAATTTTCAACTAAAATCAAACAATTTTCAACTATAATCAAACCATTTTCAACTAAAATCAAACAATTTAAACTATAATCAAACAATTTTCAACTAAAATCAAACAATTTTCAACTATAATCAAACAATTTTCAACTAGAATCAAACAATTTTCAACTATAATCCAACAATTTTCAACTAGAATCAAACAATTTTCAACTAGAATCAAACAATTTTAAACTAAAATCAAACAATTTTCAACTATATTCAAACAATTTTCAACTATAATCAAACAATTTTCAACTAAAATCAAACAATTTTCAACTATATTCAAACAATTTTCAACTATAATCAAACAATTTTCAACTATAATCAAACAATTTTCAACTAAAATCAAACAATTTTCAACTATAATCTAACAATTTTCAACTAAAATCAAACAATTTTCAACTAAAAAAAATCAAACAATTTTCAACTATAATCAAACAATTTTCAACTAAAATCAAACAATTTTCAACTATAATCCAACAATTTTCAACTAAAAAAAATCAAATAATTTTCAACTATAATCAAACAATTTTCAACAATTTTCAACTATAATCAAACAATCATGATCACAAAGACACACACGAGCCATAAGAGCCGCACACGACACACACACACACACACACACGTGTGGTTGTACTTGTTGTTGTGGCTTCGACGCTTCAGACGGTTGTGTTTGTTGAATGTTTGATGACAATGTTGTGTCGACCGTGACGCGTTCACCGCCGCCTTCACACCAATAAAGGGTTTTTGTCCGACTCACGTTGAAGATGGTGGTCCGTGTTTGATCCCAGATGGAACCCTGAAGCCTGAACGGATCCATGGAGAAGGTCCAGGTTTGTGTCGAGGACGTCGAGCTGAAGCCGCAAGACCAGAATATTTCATGTTTCACTGAAGCAAATATTAGAAAATGTTACTTTTTATTTATTGGTTTCAATCTCATCTTGTTCTTTACATTTACGTTGATTATTTTACTACTAGAATCAAACAATTTAAACTAGAATCAAACAATTTAAACTAGAATCAAACAATTTTCAACTATAATCAAACAATTTTCAACTAAAATCAAACAATTTTCAACTAAAATCAAACAATTTTCAACTGTAATCAAACAATTTTCAACTAAAATCAAACAATTTTCAACTAAAATCAAACCATTTTCAACTATAATCAAACAATTTTCAACTAGAATCAAACAATTTTCAACTATAATCAAACAATTTTCAACTTTAATCAAACAATTTTCAACTAGAATCAAACAATTTTCAACTAGAATCAAACAATTTTAAACTAGAATCAAACAATTTTCAACTATAATCAAACAATTTTCAACTTTAATCAAACAATTTTCAACTATAATCAAACAATTTTCAACTATAATCCAACAATTTTCAACTATAATCAAACAATTTAAACTATAATCAAACTATTTTCAACTATAATCAACAATTTTCAACTAAAATCAAACAATTTTAAACTAAAATCAAACCATTTTCAACTAGAATCAAACTATTTTCAACTATAATCAAACAATTTAAACTATAATCAAACTATTTTCAACTATAATCAACAATTTTCAACTAAAATCAAACAATTTTCAACTATAATCCAACAATTTTCAACTAAAATCAAACAATTTTCAACTATAATCCAACAATTTTCAACTATAATCAAACAATTTTCAACTTTAATCAAACAATTTAACCAGGTTAGATCAACAATAACCAGGTCAATAATTACCAGGTCAGGTTCTCACATGTTTGGTCTGCAAAACATTCTGTCAGTTTTATTTTGTGTCTAATTTTCCTTCTTTTAACATCCTTTTTTTCTTTTGTCAATCACTTCTTCTGACCTTCTTCTTCTGCCAGAATTATTTCTGCACTTTCTTAAATCACACTCATGTGAAGCATCCAACGTTAAAATGTGTCTTTAAAGATGTTTTCCAACAAATCATTGGTTCAACTTGATGATGTTTTCACTGAAGTCCAGGTTTGGTTCTCGAGTGATGGTTCAGCTCTGGCCTCATGATCCGCGACAGAAGCTTCATTCACGCAGCTGTCCATCATTTTGACGTGTCTCTCCATCTCTAACGACGACCATCTCTCCTGCAGGTCAACCTCCTCTCCGAGCGAACCATCAGCATCAGGAGCAAAGTCTCCAGGATGGTGGTGGTCATCGTGCTGCTCTTCGCCGTCTGCTGGGGTCCCATCCAGATCTTCGCCCTGTTCCAGTCCTTCTACCCGCACTTCCGCGCCACCTACGCCGCCTACAAGATCAAGACGTGGGCCAACTGCATGTCCTACGCCAACTCCTCCGTCAACCCCGTGGTCTACGGCTTCATGGGAGCCAGTTTCCAGAAGTCCTTCAGGAAGACCTTCCCCTTCCTCTTCAGGCACAAGGTGCGAGACAGCAGCGTGGCCTCGCGCACCGCCAACGCCGAGATCAAGTTCGTGGCGGCGGAAGAAGGAGGCAACAACAACAACAACGGCCCGGAGGGGAACTGAACCCACATCCTCGCTCGCCCGGACATCAGTGTGCGTTTCATGATCACAAAGACACACACGAGCCAAAAGAGCCGCACACGACACACACACACACACACACACGTGTGGTTGTACTTGTTGTTGTGGCTTCGACGCTTCAGACGGTTGTGTTTGTTGAATGTTTGATGACAATGTTGTGTCGACCGTGACGCGTTCACCGCCGCCTTCAGACCAATAAAGGGTTTTTGTCCGACTCACGTTGAAGATGGTGGTCCGTGTTTGATCCCAGATGGAACCCTGAAGCCTGAACGGATCCATGGAGAAGGTCCAGGTTTGTGTCGAGGACGTCGAGCTGAAGCCGCAAGACCAGAATATTTCATGTTTCACTGAAGCAAATATTAGAAAATGTTGCTTTTTATTTATTGGTTAAAATCTCATCTTGTTCTTTACATTTACGTTGATTATTTTACTACTAGAATCAAACAATTTAAACTAGAATCAAACAATTTAAACTAGAATCAAACAATTTCAACTAAAATCAAACAATTTTCAACTAAAATCAAACAATTTTCAACTATAATCAAACAATTTTCAACTATAATCAAACAATTTTCAACTAAAATCAAACAATTTTCAACTATAATCAAACAATTTTCAACTATAATCCAACAATTTTTAACTATAATCAAACAATTTTCAACTATAATCAAACAATTTTCAACTAAAATCAAACAATTTTCAACTGTAATCAAACAATTTTCAACTATAATCAAACAATTTAAACTATAATCAAACAATTTTCAACTATAATCAAACAATTTTCAACTAAAATCCAACAATTTTCAACTATAATCCAACAATTTTCAACTATAATCAAACAATTTTCAACTAAAATCAAACAATTTTCAACTAAAATCAAACAATTTTCAACTATAATCAAACAATTTTCAACTAAAATCAAACAATTTTCAACTAGAATCCAACAATTTTCAACTATAATCAAACAATTTTCAACTAAAATCAAACAATTTTCAACTAAAATCAAACAATTTTCAACTATAATCTAACAATTTTCAACTATAATCCAACAATTTAAACTAGAATCAAACAATTTTCAACTAAAATCCAACAATTTTTAACTATAATCAAACTATTTCAACTATAATCAAACAATTTTCAACTAAAATCAAACAATTTTTAACTATAATCAAACAATTTTCAACTGAAATCCAACAATTTAAACTAGAATCAAACAATTTTAAACTATAATCAAACAATTTAAACTAGAATCAAACAATTTAAACTAGAATCAAACAATTTTCAACTATAATCAAACAATTTTCAACTATAATCCAACAATTTTCAACTATAATCCAACAATTTTCAACTATAATCCAACAATTTTCAACTATAATCAAACAATTTTCAACTAAAATCAAACAATTTTCAACTATAATCAAACAATTTTCAACTATAATCCAACAATTTTCAACTAAAATCAAACAATTTTCAACTAAAATCAAACAATTTTCAACTATAATCCAAAAATTTTCAACTATAATCTAACAATTTTCAACTAGAATCAAACAATTTAAACTAGAATCAAACAATTTAAACTATAATCAGACAATTTTCAACTATAATCAAACAATTTTCAACAATAATCAAACAATTTAAACTAGAATCAAACAATTTAAACTAGAATCAAACAATTTTCAACTAAAATCAAACAATTTAAACTATAATCAAACAATTTTCAACTATAATCAAACAATTTAAACTATAATCAAACAATTTAAACTATAATCAAACAATTTAAACTATAATCAAACAATTTTCAACTATAATCAAACAATTTTCAACTATAATCAACAATTTTCAACTATAATCAAACAATTTTCAACTATAATCAAACAATTTTCAACTAAAATCAAACAATTTTCAACTATAATCAAACCATTTTCAACTAGAATCAAACAATTTAAACTATAATCAAACAATTTAAACTAGAATCAAACAATTTAAACTATAATCAAACAATTTCAACTAAAATCAAACAATTTTCAACTATAATTAAACCATTTTCAACTAAAATCAAACAATTTTCAACTATAATCAAACAATTTTCAACTAAAATCAAACAATTTTCAACTATAATCAAACCATTTTCAACTATAATCCAACAATTTTCAACTAAAATCAAACAATTTTCAACTATAATCAAACCATTTTCAACTATAATCAAACAATTTTCAA
This sequence comes from Callionymus lyra, assembly GCF_982586985.1. Classification (NCBI taxonomy): domain Eukaryota; kingdom Metazoa; phylum Chordata; class Actinopteri; order Syngnathiformes; family Callionymidae; genus Callionymus; species Callionymus lyra. The sequence continues at coordinate 23,353,765 of NC_141833.1, forward strand.
CTAAAATCAAACAATTTTCAACTATAATCAAACAATTTTCAACTGGAATCAAACAATTTAAACTATAATCCAACAATTTCAACTATAATCAAACAATTTTCAACTGGAATCAAACAATTTAAACTATAATCCAACAATTTCAACTAAAATCAAACAATTTTCAACTAGAATCCAACAATTTTCAACTAGAATCAAACAATTTTCAACTAAAATCAAACAATTTTCAACTAAAATCAAACAATTTTCAACTATAATCTAACAATTTTCAACTATAATCAAACAATTTTCAACTAAAATCAAACAATTTTCAACTAGAATCCAACAATTTTCAACTATAATCAAACAATCATGATCACAAAGACACACACGAGCCATAAGAGCCGCACACGACACACACACACACACACACACACGTGTGGTTGTACTTGTTGTTGTGGCTTCGACGCTTCAGACGGTTGTGTTTGTTGAATGTTTGATGACAATGTTGTGTCGACCGTGACGCGTTCACCGCCGCCTTCACACCAATAAAGGGTTTTTGTCCGACTCACGTTGAAGATGGTGGTCCGTGTTTGATCCCAGATGGAACCCTGAAGCCTGAACGGATCCATGGAGAAGGTCCAGGTTTGTGTCGAGGACGTCGAGCTGAAGCCGCAAGACCAGAATATTTCATGTTTCACTGAAGCAAATATTAGAAAATGTTACTTTTTATTTATTGGTTTCAATCTCATCTTGTTCTTTACATTTACGTTGATTATTTTACTACTAGAATCAAACAATTTAAACTAGAATCAAACAATTTAAACTAGAATCAAACAATTTAAACTAGAATCAAACAATTTAAACTAGAATCAAACAATTTTCAACTAGAATCAAACAATTTAAACTAGAATCAAACAATTTTAACTAGAATCAAACAATTTAAACTATAATCAAACAATTTTCAACTATAATCAAACAATTTTCAACTATAATCAAATAATTTAAACTATAATCAAACAATTTTCAACTATAATCAAACAATTTAAACTATAATCAAACAATTTAAACTATAATCAAACAATTTAAACTAAAATCAAACAATTTTCAACTATAATCAAACCATTTTCAACTAGAATCAAACAATTTAAACTATAATCAAACAATTTAAACTAGAATCAAACAATTTAAACTATAATCAAACAATTTCAACTAAAATCAAACAATTTTCAACTATAATTAAACCATTTTCAACTATAATCAAACAATTTAAACTAGAATCAAACAATTTAAACTATAATCAAACAATTTTCAATTATAATCAAACAATTTAAACTAGAATCAAACAATTTTCAACTATAATCAAACAATTTTCAACTAAAATCAAACAATTTTCAACTATAATCAAACAATTTTCAACTATAATCAAACAATTTAAACTAGAATCAAACAATTTTCAACTATAATCAAACAATTTTCAACTAAAATCAAACAATTTTCAACGATAATCTAACAATTTTCAACTAAAATCAAACAATTTTCAACTATAATCAAACAATTTTCAACTATAATCAAACAATTTTCAACTAAAATCAAACAATTTTCAACTAAAATCAAACCATTTTCAACTATAATCCAACAATTTTCAACTATAATCAAACAATTTTCAACTATAATCAAACCATTTTCCACTATAATCAAACAATTTTCAACTAAAATCGAACAATTTTCAACTATAATCCAACAATTTTCAACTATAATCAAACAATTTTCAACTAAAATCAAACAATTTTCAACTATAATCAAACAATTTTCAACTATAATCAAACAATTTTCAACTAAAATCAAACAATTTTCAACTAAAATCAAACCATTTTCAACTATAATCCAACAATTTTCAACTATAATCAAACAATTTTCAACTATAATCAAACAATTTTCAACTATAATCAAACAATTTTCAACTAAAATCAAACAATTTTCAACTATAATCAAACAATTTTCAACTATAATCAAACAATTTTCAACTAAAATCAAACCATTTTCAACTATAATCCAACAATTTTCAACTATAATCAAACAATTTTCAACTATAATCAAACAATTTTCAACTATAATCAAACAATTTTCAACTATAATCAAACAATTTTCAACTAGAATCAAACAATTTTCAACTAAAATCAAACCATTTTCAACTATAATCCAACAATTTTCAACTATAATCATACAATTTTCAACTATAATCAAACAATTTTCAACTAAAATCAAACCATTTTCAACTATAATCAAACAATTTTCAACTATAATCAAACAATTTTCAACTATAATCAAACCATTTTCAACTATAATCCAACAATTTTCAACTATAATCAAACAATCATGATCACAAAGACACACACGAGCCATAAGAGCCGCACACGACACACACACACACACACACACGTGTGGTTGTACTTGTTGTTGTGGCTTCGACGCTTCAGACGGTTGTGTTTGTTGAATGTTTGATGACAATGTTGTGTCGACCGTGACGCGTTCACCGCCGCCTTCACACCAATAAAGGGTTTTTGTCCGACTCACGTTGAAGATGGTGGTCCGTGTTTGATCCCAGATGGAACCCTGAAGCCTGAACGGATCCATGGAGAAGGTCCAGGTTTGTGTCGAGGACGTCGAGCTGAAGCCGCAAGACCAGAATATTTCATGTTTCACTGAAGCAAATATTAGAAAATGTTACTCTTTATTTATTGGTTTCAATCTCATCTTGTTCTTTACATTTACGTTGATTATTTTACTACTAGAATCAAACAATTTAAACTAGAATCAAACAATTTAAACTATAATCAAACAATTTAAACTATAATCAAACAATTTAAACTATAATCAAACAATTTAAACTGTAATCAAACAATTTAAACTATAATCAAACAATTTTCAACTATAATCAAACCATTTTCAACTATAATCAAACAATTTTCAACTAAAATCAAACAATTTTCAACTATAATCAAACAATTTTCAACTATAATCAAACAATTTTCAACTATAATCAAACAATTTAAACTATAATCAAACAATTTAAACTATAATCAAACAATTTAAACTAGAATCAAACAATTTAAACTATAATCAAACAATTTTCAACTATAATCAAACAATTTAAACTATAATCCAACAATTTAAACTATAATCAAACAATTTTCAACTGTAATCAAACAATTTAAACTATAATCAAACAATTTAAACTAGAATCAAACAATTTAAACTATAATCAAACAATTTAAACTATAATCAAACAATTTTCAACTATAATCCAACAATTTTCAACTAGAATCAAACAATTTTCAACTATAATCAAACAATTTTCAACTATAATCCAACAATTTTCAACTATAATCAACAATTTTCAACTATAATCAAACAATTTTCAACTATAATCAAACAATTTTCAACTATAATCAAACAATTTTCAACTATAATCAACAATTTTCAACTATAATCAAACAATTTTCAACTATAATTCAACAATTTTCAACTAGAATCAAACATAAAACAATTGTCACGTGTTATTAAAGAATATTTTAAACTCTATCGCCCCCTGTTGTCTGCTCACGCCACACGTGAAAAAGTCTAACAAAGATGAAATAACTACAGAGTAATAACATGTAGACGAGCAGTTTGACGGACGTCTGCACCTTCTGAGTGTTTATTTAGAAAATGTTCCTCATTCAAGAGCTTCAACGAGAACATGTTTGATCGATGGAGATAAAAAGAGCTGGAAGTGAGAAGAACATGAACATGTGTCGCCTCTGGATCATGGTGTGGAGAGGATGAGACGCACATCGAGTCATAGAGCAAACAAAAGGTCCGCCCACGGCTGTGATCATGTTGAGGACGTCACTGGAGCTTCAGAGGAGCATCAGAGGAGCATCAGAGGAGCATCAATGGACCTTCACCGGAGCCGCTGGGTAAAGAGCAGACGTGGGAGTTGATTCAGGAGACAATGGCATGTGGAGGAGGAAAACCTCGTCTGAGCTTCTATTCCTGGAGCTCTGGACCTGAAGGGTTCCTGGCTCACAAGGACATTCTCCAGCCAGACGGGACTCGTGGAGCCAAGGATTCCTTCATCAATGTTTCTTCTGGTTCATGTTCATCCATCCTTGAGAAGTACCTGGAGTAGAAACCTCGTTTCAGTTTCAGGGTCGAGCGACTGGAGAAGATTGATCTGAGCCTCCCTCAGGAAATCAAGCCTCAGATGAACCACCAGAAGAACCAGACGTGTTCAGAGTGAAAGAAACGTTGGATATTGAACTATTATTTGTGTCTACGATAGTGAGGTCAGTGCTGGACATGAACAGATTCTGGAACGTTTCTGGAAGTTCTTGTTTGTTAGGAATAAACTTAGGCATAAATAAACATGTTTGGTAAACATTTAACTTATCGATAGTGAGCGATACTGAGACGCATGATGTCACATGATCACGGACACGTCAGCGAAGCAGAGACACGTCTTCGAGTGACAAGAGCTAAGTACGAAATGGCGGATCTTTTATAGTAAATATTCAGGTAAAGGCCTCTGGTCGTTACGGCTCGTATGATTGGTCAGATACTCTGAACACTCGTCTTCAAAGATGGCCGCCTTGCTGGTGTTGTGGAAAGTTACCGTAGTTTGATCTTCTAGAGAGAATCTGTTTGTCAGTTGACTTACGCACATGTCTGTCCTTGTCCTTCACTAGCTGCACCATCGAGGGATTGTTTTCACCTTCTCAGTGTGAGTGTAGACCTGACCTGAAGAACAGCTGAGCTCAGATGTTAATGCAATGATTATTAAACATGAATTAAATATGATTATCAGTTAATCAAGTGATGACTTGAAATGTGTGTAAAATCGAGTTGATGGATTACAGCAGGGGTGTCAAACCGGTCCAGTAAAGGGCCGAGACGGTGCAGGTTTTTGTTCCAACCAGTCAAGCACACATGAGTTAACCAATCAGGTGTCGGCTTAAACAAGCAACACCTGACTGACAATTAATTGATTACTGTCTTCAGACACATGATTGGTTCAACTTTATGTGCTTGACTGGTTGGAACAAAAACCTGCACCGTCTCGGCCCTTTACTGGACCGGTTTGACACATGTGGATTACAGTGAAGTTGTCATTTCCTTACTTTAGATCTAAAGACGTGTTGAGGTGCTTCATGATCTTCTGGAACTCCTGTGTTGTTCTCAGTGTTATCTTGATCTTTGAAGTATGTACTTTATTGAATATTGTTTTGATTGTTTAAGCGCTTTGTGACCCTGGTCTGGAAAAGCACTATATAAATAAATATTACTTACTTAGCTCAGACAATGTTGCAATAACTAATAACTGCAAATAAAAAACTTTAATTTAATGATAAA